>NW_015387166.1:88067-116366 GCF_001527695.2 Protobothrops mucrosquamatus
GATCACGTGAAGTATTAATACCACTTTACAATGCCTTGGTAAGGCCACACTTGGAATACTGCATCCAGTTTTGGTCACCACGATGTAAAAAAGATGCTGAGACTCTAGAAAGAGTACAGAGAAGAGCAACAAAGATGATTAGGGGACTGGAGGCTAAAACATATAAGGAACGGTTGCTGGAATTGGGTATGTCTAGTTTTACGAAGAGAAGGACGAGGGGGGACATGATAGCAATGTTCCAATATCTCAGGGGCTGCCACAAAGAAGAGGGAGTCAAGCTATTCTCCAAGGCGCCTGAAGGCAAGACAAGAAGCAATGGATGGAAACTGATCAAGGAGAGAAGCAACTTAGAACTAAGGAGAAACTTCCTGACAGTTAGAACAATTAACCACTGGAACAACCTGCCTCCAGAAGCGGTGAATGCTCCAACACTGGAAGTTTTTAAGAAAAGACTGGACAGCCATTTGTCTGAAATGGTGTAGGGTTCCTGCCTGAGCAGGGGGTTGGACTCGATGACCTCCATGGTCCCTTCCAACTTCATCATTATTATTATTATTATTATTATTATTATTATTATTATTATTATTATTATTATTATTATTATTATTATTATTATTAAAACATCTTGTGGCAAGAAGAGACCAAGTAAAATATTGCTTGTCATCTAACATGTCACGTAGTGAAGAATGCATCAAATGGTGTTAATATAGGGAATGTCTTCAGGAGAAGCTTTTCAATTAACCTCATTAGGCTGAATTTATGATTTGTGATTGAGGCTATGATAATTGTTAATCCATGCTCTCTAGACAGAGCTTTTGTGAAAAGAGCTTTTTCTTAAAATTTCTTGTTCACTTTTTCTTATGATGATGAAAGGTACTTTTTCAGCAACATCAGGAGTAACCCAGCTGTTGTCCAGCATGGAAAGTTAAACAAACTTCCCAGAAGAAAAACAGTGGCCAATTGCTTCTGCATTGCTGTCAATAAATCTCCACGAAGTTGCCAATTCGATTTGAATTCGATTCGAAAAAGTCACCTTTTCTATAAGCTAATATCCTTCTATACAGCCATCACATTCTTCTTCAATTGGTGCCGCAGCGGCTCCATTGATTTTATCAACTACGGCAGGGGTGTCAAACTCAATTTCATTGAGGGCCGCATCAGCATTGCAGTTGCCCTCAGGGGGCCGGGTGGGTGTGGCCAAAGTGGGTGCAGCCTACTGGGTGGGTGTGAATGGAGTGGGTGTGGCCTACTGGGTGGGTGTGGCCAGCTCTACATCGTTCGCGTCAAGGGTGCCTGTGAGGATCTGGGCAGGAGTGGGACAGATATGAGGGTCTCTGGCAGAAGGGGGTGGGACCGGGGCAAGTGCCAAGGTATGGTCCACTAGAGGAGCCTCACTGTTCCTCTCAGGCCATGCAGGGGGGGCTGGATGGTGGTGCGGGCTGCCCGGAGCCCTGGGCAGCAGAAGTCAAATGCCCAGCCTGGCCCTTGAGCACCTGCGGCACCAAGCCCAGCCCACTTCCTCAAGGCTGCTGCTCAAGGTTCTCCTGATTCCTCGCTGTTTCCAGACAGCCTTGTGGAGCTAAGACTGAATGTGTTTCAGCATATATGGCCACCACAAAATTGTACATTGGCTCCCGGCTGGCCTGGGCCAGGGCCAAGGCAGAGGGGGCCGTTCCCTCACTGTTTCCAGGATGGCTTCACGGGCCACATGAAACCACTTTGCAGGCCGCATCCGGCCCCCAGGCCTTGTGTTTGACATGTCTGAACTACGGAATTAAAAAAGAAATAATTGTTCAGATTATATTGCTACTTTCCTTGTGTGTAATGTATGTGGAATGACTTTGGGAGACAGGAGGAAGAGCTGAAGACTAGACCATGATCAGGCAAGCAGCAGATGAGCTTGCAGAAACATGGTATACATCTCAGAAGGGCCCTTCCCTAGTTTTTTGGATTGTTAAAGTAAGGAGGGAAGAGATCAGTGGTGGGATTCAGCCAGTTTGTAGCACTTTGGCAGAACCGGTAGCTAATTTTTTGTTGGCCAAGCCCAGAATGGACTTCCGGAAGCGGCATCCACACAGAGAACCCGTTGTTCACATATTTGAATCCCACCAGTGAAAGAGATGTATTTTCAGACTTGCAAGATTCTATTAATGTAACCTTTGCATAAGGTTAGAGTTAGTTCTTGGGTACTTGATGTGCTTCTTGTCTGGATTATCTCACAAGGCTAACATTAGGCCACTTCAACAAAGAGCAGAAGGGTTTCTCAGGAAAAGAGCTTTATTCAATGTAAAGCATAAAATTGTTAGGTGGCCCTTGGCTACTTACAATATTTTTTTGGACCTGTCTTACAGGCTAGGTGTATATGTGTGTGTATATATATATATATAGAATTATATTCATCTTGAACCCTGTGAATAAATATTGTAGCCTTTTTTTTAATGTATACACCACATTTTGCTCCTACTGACCTCTCAATTGGATCATTACAAAGTAAACAAGTCAGAGAACTAGTTTTATTATATAAAGCAGTAGCAGAATTCATGGCACTTGCTATATAAGACCGCTTTCAAGCTGATACTTCAAAAATGATTACTCAAATTGGTCAAAAGCTCCAGGTATTTAGACTGGCACTTAGGAGCCCATAATGAGCATGATTAGTTAAAATTCAGGTGCAGATAAAACTCTCAGTTTGAGATTAAAAGAATCTGGTTCATTTCCTAATGCAACAAAGGGATAGAAAATCTTTCCTTTTTCAACTTGCATTATTTACTTGGTTATTTCTTTGGCTCCCTTGTGTAGCCACTATATATCTCATCAATTTTCTGTTTCTTTGATTCTTGACTAATTTTCTAAGATATCTTATAAGCTTGTTTCTTGTTCTCCATGTCAGTACATGTCAGCCCTTTAAGGTAGGTTAGGCTAGAAAAGAGACCTTTAAAGAATTACTGGAACTCTCCTTTGTTGATGTAGGATATAACAATAGCACCTTGAAAGCCTGATAGAGATTCTCTCTCACCCACCCACTCCCTTTATATCAAAGATAATCAAGGTAGGGAAGCATTTCTCACTCCTTTCTCCCTGTGATCTCAGAACCACTGAATAAAATCTTTCAGTACTCCTGGAGCACCAGGGAACTACCAGAGGACTGGAAAAGAGCTGATGTGGTTCCAATCTTCAAAAAGGGTAGGTTGACATCAATATCTAGGAAAATCCTGGAAAAAAGTCACACAGTGGATTTGTGAGAAATGAACAAGGTGATTCCTCGAAGCCAGCATGGGTTTGTTAAAAACAGACCATGCCAGACAAACCTTATTGCCTTCTTTGATAAAGTGACTAAATTGGTAGATCAGGGAAATGTTCTGGCTAGAGTGTACTTGAACTTCAATAAGGCATTTGACAAAGTCCACAACCCACTTCTTGATAAGAAAGAACAATGTCAAATAGACAGTGCCACCACCAGATGAATTGGCAGTTGGCTGACCAATAGCATTCAGTGTATACTCCTCAGTGGAGCTACATCTATGTTGAGGGAACCACACAGTGAAGTATTTCAAGGTTCTGTCTTGGGCCCAATGCTCTTCAACATCTTGATAAATGATCTAGATGAGGAGAGAGAAGGGGAACTCATCAAATTTGCAGATGACACCAAGCTGGGAAAAACTGTCCACACTTTGGAAGATAGACTCAAGATTCAGAAGGATCTTGACATACATGAGCATTGGGCCTTATCCAACAAGATGCAGTTCAGTGGTGAGAAAAGTAGGATCCTGCATTTAGGCAGGAAAAAACCAAATACATAGGTATAGAATAGCAGGTACCTGGGTCAACAGTGGTAACAATGAGAGGGATCTAGGTGTCCTGATGGATCATCACTTAAATATGCGTCAGCACAGCTGCCAAAAAAGCCAATGCAGTTCTAGGCTGCATCAACAGAAAGATAGTGTTAAGATCACAACAAATGATAGTATCATTCTATACTGCACTAGTAAAGCCACATTTGGAATACTGCATCCAGTTCTGGTTACCACGATATAAAAAAAGATGCTGAGGCCCTAGAAAGAGTGCAGAGAAGACAAACAAAAAAGTTAACAGGTCTGAAGGCTAAACCATATGAGGAACAGCTAAGGATAGGTTTAGCCTTTGATGAATGTCTTCGGTATGTTTAGCATAACAAAGAGAAGGCTTAGGGGTAACATTATAACTATCTTCCAATATTTGGATGCCTGTCATAGGAAAGAGGGAGTTGATTTATTCTCCATAGCACCTGAGGGCAGGACAAGAAACAATAAGTGGAAACTCATCAGAGAGAGATTCAACCTGGAAATAAGGAGGAATTTCCTGAAAATAAGAATGATTAATCAATGGAACAACTTGCCAACTGCAGTTGTAGGTGCTTCACTGCTGGGAGTCTTCAAGAAAAGATTGTACAACCATTTGTTCAGGATAGTATAAGGACTATCCTTATACTTCAAGGTTTCTTCCAGCCCCATGATTCTTTCAGGGCTAAACTGTTATTTACTTAATAGTTTGCTCTTCTGTTCTGCTTTTGGTGAGACCTCTAATTTCTCATCATACGTTATCCTTGTCCTTCTTCTATTTGCTTCTCATTAAAGGTAAAAAATAATGTCAGATTAGTAAGTAATGCAGCCTGTTCTCTAGAATGCTTTCATTATTCAAAGCAACCTGAATTTAAGACTTCACTGGAGCCTCACTGCTTCTCTTCCAAAGATGCTTTTCTGTGTTTAACTCTTCACCTGATTCTGAGCTTAAAATGGAATTAAGAATGACTGGCATGGGTTCAAATAAAAAATTTCCTGGAATTCAGAAAGGAAAGGAATTTGCTCCTTACTCACAATGTCCACTAGAATCAATCAGACTGTCTTCTGTATGAATATACGCAGATTGCAAATGAAAGCTGAGCCAGTAAAGGATAACGACTTAAAAAAATACAACTCAGTCTAAACTAACGGATCATTTTTTTCAGCATCCTGTCTGCCAATACAATGAGCAGACAGATGTCATAATAAGGTGTATCAGTGAAATAAAACTATTTCCTTTGATCAATCTTAATCTCCACCATTTGATCGTGGAAATGTCTTCGGAGATGGGCACCACCCCCTATAGTCGACAACTGCTAGTGGAGTAAAATCCGCAAGGACTCCTTTAAAAAAAAACACACACATTTGGTGGTAAGCTATACACTGAGGGAAATTCAACAAAATGTTATAATGTGTAACGTTCCAAGGCATCGTCACAGTAGAAATCTTGTAGGGCTCCCAAATCTTGGCAGCAAAGCTCTGGAGGGCCCTTAGATAGCAGCAAATAAATGGAACTTTTCTATATTGTAGGGTCCTCAGTGCTGTCTGAGCTTAGTTGTTTTCATGCAGACACTTTGTTACCATCTAGTTCAACTCTAGTTCAAATATTGTCTTCTGTTGGTGTTATGTCCTGGGCCTGTGATTGACAGAGCAGGTGCAGGAAGCTGCAGTGAGACCCGGGCAGACCATGTGGCCTGCCCGGGCCAGACAAGCTGTCTCCAGCCTATTGAGCATGTGCAGAGCGGGAAAATATGTTGCATTTATTGGCTGACGCTGTTCCCTGTACAAGGTGTAAAAGGGGGTGGAGCCATTTTGTGTTGTTCTGTTAAAGCTGAAATAAAGAAGCATCTGTTTTTACTCCTGCCTCGTGCCTTATCAACACAAAGAACAGAACAGTTGGTATTTCTGTATTGTTCTGCTACCATTTTCTTATCATGCAGATATTTGCAATCCAGATCTCGTAGCCATTTGCCAAATGATTTTTCAGGTTCTTCCATGCCTCCAATCATTCTGTATTAAATGCTCACCAAGCCTGGTCAACCATCCCTGGGATATTTTGCCATCACGACCACACACTTTTATAGATTTCTTTTGAGGAGGACAAGTAATGCCTACAAACCTTGGGGATTTTTCCAAACATGCTGATATCCCCTCTTCTGTGTAGTCATGTTACTCCATGAGAAATAAGAATCATGCTTAATTCAGGATATGAAAGTGACATGGATAAGTAGATATGATTGGATATACTAATAGACATAAATGCTAAATATTGCTGTTCCTAGTTTTTATTTATTTTATTTATTTATATTTGGTTATATTTCCTATTATTAAACCACCTTTCTCCCTCAGAGCTCTTGTTGATTTTGTGATAGTGAGTTTTAAAATTGGGTTGCATATTGTATAGAGATTTCTTATTTGTGTTAAATCAGTAGTTTATCTAGTTTAGCAAACAACTCTGATTTCTTTTTTCTTTTTTTTCTATTCTAAATGAAAGCATTACTTCAATGAGATTGTTTGCTTAACGGCTAGGATTTTTAGATCTGGACTGAACCCAGAACAAAAATTCTTCATTTCCAATACTGTCAAACTCTTACTAGTACAGAGCTCCCAAATTTGTAGATCGAGGTTTTTCACAATATTTTGGCTTTTGCCTAATTTTTTTTAAACTGAAGATGCAACCCTTGAAATCACCTAAAGCACAGGCTCCATTACAGAGCTACAAATCCTTCCCAGTGGGAAATAAAAATTCAAAGAACCATTCAGCTGAGAGAATTATTATATAATCCTATTCCAGTTCATATATCACAACACGAAACACACAGTGTACCAAATCTTCTCCAATATACATTTTTCTCCTCCTCTTCTTACATTCCCTAGTCCTGTCTCATTCTAAGTGGCAACAGTTATAATCAAACAGTGTCTGCTATCTGGCTCTGTGCCAAATCAGAACATCAAAATAGAGGCTGAATCTGTTTTCAACCCTGATTTGTTAGTATATTGTTGCTTGTGCTTGGGGTAATTATTGGATAGATTGTACAGCAGAAACAGTGCCTGAAGAGAGAGATGCACTGCAGCTAGGCGTACAGTCTTTATGAGGAAGTATTCCCAAGGCTGCTGCTTACATGAACGAAAATAAAACTAAACTTTATTTAGGAAATACCTTTATGTCATTAGCAGCAGCAGCACATCTAAATTTATAGCTTGACTTTATGCCCCTACTGTAATTAGCCTTTCCTAAGAGCTTTTCCCATCACATCCACCAGCTTCTTCTCTTCTGTGTGTAAACTATTTGGAGAGAGAGACTATTTAAGAAATACATTCCTGGATTTTAACCTTTTCTTGCACTTTGCCCACAAGAGTTCTGTCCAGACAATGGTTAAGATGCCCTCCAATTGTTGGATTCCGCTACCGCTGTTCCCATCTCACGCAAGCCAGCAAATCAAGAAGCAATTGCTTCCCCGCTTCTGTGGGTGAGCCTTTGAAGGATTGGTGATTAAAAAATGGACAACACATTGTTCTTGGGATAGAACATGACAAACTATTGTCAGTTTCACCCAGTTAATAAAGAAGGGAACCACAACTCCTTTGATGAACAAAGAAGGGAGGAAGGAAAGAGTGCCCAACTTTTCACCATTCTACAAATGAATCTGTAATCCTCCTCCAAGAGTCCACCCCACCCACCCCCAAAGCCCAGAGCAATAAAATAGCCTTAAAGGCATATAGAGAAGACTGAAGGGGGGAGAGGACTGCCAGTCAAATTGGCTAATAAGAGTGATAGCATTTGTATAAAATGGAGTTAAATAGGTGAACCTGACAATCCTGCTTGGACCAAGAGATAAGGTGACCAACTTTTTTACAATGAGAAGGAGGACACAAATAAATTGAAGAAAAAAAAGTGAGTCTAATGCATGCGTGTGTGCCGTGTTGTGTTTCGGTAAGAAGTAAACAAAGCCACTTTCATGCGGCGCACTCTTGCGCACGGCGCACTCTCTCAAAACAATTCTCCTGTGCAGAGCGCATGCGTCTCATAATCGCGTCTCGCTGCACTGTACCGAGCCTTGACGAATCGTCACGTCAAATACAAATACGTCACATCACATGCAACGGATCGGATTGGGATCGATCGAACACGGAGATTTACAAATTAGTCTTCAAATATCGAAAAGGAGGACATGTAGGAGGACACTTTTTGAGAGAGGACAGAACTTACAAAAGGAGAACTGTCCTCCCTAAAGGAGGACAGTTGGTCACCTTACAAGAGAGTTGGGTACTTCTGAGTCAACTTCCCAGCAGGATAGAGTCAGGCTGAGGATGTCATGCATTTCGATACTCCCAGGATGGTAGATGGCCTGTCCTCAAATTTAATGTAGCGGGAAGCAGGAATGACCTTGAAGAACAAGAGGAGGAGGAGTCAACAATCAGAAATGTCTCAGACAAGCCCCTCCCCTAGTTCACATGAAGATAAAGTGAAGAAAAGGAAACACATTCCAACTTACAAGGTTCTGTTTTTATAGCTTTTCAGTAAAAATAGTGGCCTTGGTTTTCTAGTCTGGTATACGGTACCTGGAAGGGCTAATCCTGGGCAAGATATGTTAAAATAATAGTTCCTAGAGGTCTTAATTAACAAATTTATAAACTCTGGCATCTGTAATTACCATTCATCTAGGTTAAGGAAGGTTGACTTCAAAAGTACTATATAGGAGTAAGTTTCAATCTAATATCAAAATTAATATGGAGGCCAATTGGGTTCTATTTGCTGTGGTCAAGCTGAAGATGCAAGGAAAGAGGAATAAAGGTATAGAAAATAAGAACAAACAGATGTTCGTTTTATGGCAAATCTCCCAAAAAACTTTTAAAATGGGATAAATGAAGAAAAGCTCTACACTTTAAGTATACCCTAGGTTTGACATCAAACATTTCTAGTTCTTTTTTTGGGGACTGTTTTTACAGTTGTTAGTAATAACTGTTTCCCCAAATTACTTTGCCCTCTTGCTGACTTCCCTTCTTCTTCCATAACCTCTGTTTTCTTACCTTGCCTGCTTAGGAAAGTTTCAAATCCAAGTTTACACTCCTGGTTTAACAAGGTAACTGTCTTCCTTTTTAAAAAAATCAAGCAGTTCTGTAAAAATATTTTTAAAAGTACAGTGCGGGAATAGTGCTTGTGTTGAAAGTCTTCTTCAAGGCCTGACTCTTTTTCCTTTTAAAAATTGAAATTGTCAAGAACAACATCAAAGAAGTGTTACCAATAAAGGAGAATATTTGTAGTTCAGGATTGAAATTAAAGGTCTTTGGTGCTCTTTGAGCTTAGTTGTTTCTTGTAGGCGTTTCATTACCAAGCTAGGCAACATCATCAGTGCTAGTTTGAAATGAAAATAAGTGCAACCTACAAGTTCTCCAGAAACTATTTTGTCTCAAGGATTAAAATAATAATAAGTAAAAAAATAAAAATCAAGAATTCTCCTGAAGAGCACCAAGGACTGTTCATTTCAATGCTGAACTACAAATAGTCTCCTTTATTGGTAACACTTCTTTGGCAATAATTCCAAATTGACAATTCCTGACAATTCCAATTTTCTATTTTGGTGATGACAATCATCCTAATGACTGCCTATTTTATTTCCTCAGCAATCCTACAGTAAAATCAAAGGCACAGTGTTTATTCTCACTGCTTACATAACATTTTAGACAACATTGCCATCAAATACATCATCATGAATCATTGGCACTCATCTCCCACAGCTCCAGGCTTTTGGTACAACATGAATCTTCTCATGTTGAAAAGATAGAGCAAAGATGCTTGGAAAGGAAGTCTCATGCAAATGCTATAGTAGGAGTTGATCTGATTCAATTTTCAGGTCAACTCAGTATGTCAAATGACTGTTGGATACTCATCAAATCAATCTGCTTTTCAGATTGATTTTTCAGAGTGAAGGGTTACTTATTTTGTATTTCCAGTATTCCTATATTTTATTAGAAATATGAGAGAAGGAGCATGTGATTCAGATTCCAGTTAGCCTCTTCAAAGAAATACTGACTGTTCCGAAGCAAAACAGGTCCTTCTAAGCCAGAGGTCCCCAACCTTTTAGGCACCAGGAATGGTTACGTGGAGAGTTTTTCCACGGACCGGAGGGGGCATGGTTTTGTTTGCTGCCTGCATCCCGCGGATGGGGCTTTGCTTGTTTGTGCGCCCCAGTTGCTGGCATGCTGCAGCCCGGTACTGGTCCACGGACCAGGGGTTGGGGACCCATGTTCTAAGCCTTTTCTCACTGAAATGGGATGTTGCTAAAAACTCAGGACCACTGTGCAGTTTCTAAGAAAATGGGTTTTATGTTCTCTGTGTCTTTAAATTTACAGTAAAATCCCTATTGAAGGGGCCTCCTTTCAGTGGGTGCAGTATGAATGCCGTGGACCAAGCTTACAAACATCTCTCGGAAAGAAGAGGCCAGATAATTGCATCTAAAGAAGAGTGAATGAAGCAGTTAGCCTAAGGTTAATTTTACCTTAATGTTTTCTTATGCAGTTATTTACATAATAATGCTATTATGCAAGAAATAAATGGGTAGAATTATTACTTCTATATTTCACAAATAAATGGAAATAATGGGCAACCTGCTCCCCTTATTAGTCCATTAAATTGAGATTTCACTTATATTACATTTCTTCAAGCTTTTCTGTTCTAGCCAAAAGAGAAAGGGAGAGTAGGAATATGGTTTCAGGACAATTTCATGTTCAAGCAAGGAACTTTAAGGGCTCTGTTATATTTCTAGCCACAATGCTTTTGGAGAAGGATGTAAACATTGGTTAAACATAAAACTGAAATAGTTTTAACTCCTGAATCCTTACTCTTTTGAATACTTGACACTATTAAGGTAATCCAGACTTTAAGATGAGCTATTTTTTAGGATTGTGCATCTATACACAATTTGTTTTAGAAATCAGTTCACTAAGATGGTATTTACAGCAGCAGCATATTTTTTCAAGCAAATATGAAAGCTTAAAAAAGAATGTGATTCCTTTAATTGATAGCAGAGAGGTGCTCTGTTTATCACTTTATAAAACAAGTAGTTAAAATACAGTATTTCAGGCTGGCTCTGCCCACTGCCAGGAGTTCGATCCTGACGGGCTCAAGGTTGACTCAGCCTTCCATCCTTCCAAGTTCAGTAAAATGAGGACCCAGATTGGGGTCAATATGCTGACTCTGTAAACTGCTTAGAGAGGGCTGGAAAAACACTATGAAGTGGTATATATGTTTAAGAGCTATTGCTATCTACCCACTTAAAACGTATAGACAACTAACCTAGAGTATCTATAGATTGGGCTGACACATATTAAGTCATAGTTTGTTAAACAATCCACAAATAACTGGGTTCACCATACAAAGCCACAAACCATCACATTCATGTTGGAAGGTCCTAAGGCACTTCTGGGTTGAAAGGATTAGGCAGTGACATTATGCCCAGTTTGGGGGTCCTTTCATGTCCTTATTGATGTGTCCACAAAAGTGGTACCTATCTCCTTGTGATTGCACACTTTTGAATTGTTAGGTCACCAGGAGCTGAAGCGAATGGAGCTCACCCTGTCACACAGCAGCACTAGGGTCTCAAACGTGGGCTTGCCATTTGTCAGCCCGGCATCCTAATCACGTGAGCCACCACTCTGCTAGCCATAAACCATGATTTAGAATGAAAGAAATACTAATCCATTCATATTCTAATATATACATTGGAAAGTGTTTTTCCTCTACCTAATCTTTGTTACTAGAAAGAGCCCATTGTAGACCCCATTATTCAGAAATGTGGTGGACTCCAATTTGTTGACTGCGTCCTAAGAGAAGTTAGATAGATAGCTATCTGTCTGTAATGCTTTAATTTGGATTCCTGCTCTGAACAGGCAATTGGACTTGATGGCTTAAGTGATACCCTCTTTTTCTATTATTCTAAGGCGAGAATGACCTTTGTCAGATAAGATAAGTGTCAACAAACTCCCACAACTGCCAATACCTATCCTCAGGCTTATTATCATTAATAATGGATTTTAGTCAAATGCCCCTAACAATGAGAAAAACAAGGAGATGTCCAGGGTTTTTTTCCTCCCTTCTTTTGAAAAGGCCAGTTTATATAATAGTATAAATTCAAAATGTTCAGAGAAAGCAACCATTTACAATTATACTTGGCATTAAGCTCAGGTACAAAAAAGGTCAGCATTTCTGCACCTTTAAAAACTGCACAGAGTAGTAATTTGCATAGCAGAGTACATCTGCTGAAATTCCATTTTTCCATAGAATTTTTAAAAACTCAGAAGCCTTTTTCCCCCTTTTATGCATCGATCTAGATAAATTTCAGACCATTTTTATTCCCGTATTGCTACTAATTTTGGAAGATAACTGATTCATATCCATGTTTTCTTTTTATTCCAACCAGATTCACACAGAATGATGTATCATTAATTTGGGGAGGGAGTAATTTAATGTAGTGTTATTATGGTCTATAAATAATGGAATGTGTAAACTTATTCTTGGCTTATTGAACAAACTATAGTTAAAAACAGGGCTTTTTTTGTCATACAACGCTCAGAACGGAGTTCCGGCACCTATTTTGGATGGAACCTTGTAGGGTAGGCAAAGCAGGTTGTATGACGTGTGTGAGTTCCAGCACCTTTTTTTTTTTTTTTTTTACAAAAAAAACACTGGTTAAAAACCTTGGGATTAGCTTTGTGTGTGAACACAGTCAGGTATATCCAACCAATCTTCTAAATTGTTAAAACAACAATCATAAAGCAGTTCTATACTTGTTCATGGGGAAATGATTTCAATGGAAAATGTACCTACATTGGTATAAGTGGAGTTGCATTCTTATTGACAGTATTTTATAAAATGATAATTTTTTAAACTTGTATGCCATCTGACTTTTAATAACAGAATAACAGAGTTGGAAGGGAACTTGATGGTCTTCTAGTCCAACCCCCTGCACAAGCAGAAAGTCTTATAATATTCCAGAAAGTGGTATCCGGTGTCTTCTTAAAAGCCTCTAGGCCAGGGGTGTCAAACTGCCGGCCCACAGGCCAGACGTGTCATCTGGAAGCCGCACCCACCCCATTGCCAGCAATGGCAAAACCGTCCCGATACATTGCGCGACGTCACGTGATGTTGCGAGTTTGACATGTCTGCTCTAGGCAGTTCGCAACAATTAAAGAAACTTGAATAAAATCAGCAAAATATAAAATATAGAATTAAAAGATAAAGATAAAACCACAAATTGTTCATTGATAACATATTTACATATTATACTGAACTATTCACAGATCACAATCTGATCTTCTTAGAATCAATCAGAATAGATAATAATAATAATAATAATAATAATAATAATAATAATAATAATAATAATAATAATAATAATAATAATAATAATAATAATAATAATAATAAAGTTGGAAGGGACGTTGGAGGTCATCGAGTCCAACCCCCTGCTCAGGCAGGAAACCCTACACTACTTCGGACAAATGGCTGTCCAGTCTCTTCTTAAAAACTTCCAGTGTTGGAGCATTCACCGCTTCTGGAGGCAGGTTGTTCCACTGGTTAATTATTCTAACTGTCAGGAAGTTTCTCCTTAGTTCTAGGTCGCTTCTCTCCTTGATTAGTTTCCACCCGTTGCTTCTTGTCCTGCCTTCAGGCGCTTTGGAGAATAGCTTGACTCCCTCTTCTTTGTGGCAGCCCCTGAGATATTGGAACACTGCTATCATGTCCCCCCTCGTCCTTCTCTTCGTTAAACTAGACATACCCAGTTCCAGCATCCATTCCTTATACTGTATGCTTTAGCCTCCAGTCCCCTAATCATCTTTGTTGCTCTTCTCTGTACTCTTTCTAGAGTCTCAACATCTTTTTTACATCAAGGTGACCAAAATTGGATGCAGTATTCAAAGTGTGGCCTTACCAAGGCATTGTAAAGTGGTATTAATACTTCATGTGATCTTGATTCTATCCCTCTGTTAATGCAGCCCAGATAAAGTTCATATGAACAGATTAACACTTATATTTTCTTAAGCAGTTACTAAATGTAGCATGCAAAGGAAGAACCTTTTGTTTTTACATTGTATTTGGGGAAGAAGAAGGATGATAAGAATTATGAAACCGCACAACTAAGAAAAATGTTTGACATTTCTGGCACTTCACTGGATATTGTTGTAAGCTTGGAAAGTTAGTATAGATTTTTTTTTCAATGCCCTACGTAGTACCAATATTAGAAAACACTGTTTTTAATTAACAATTTCTGCAATAAATACATTATTTCTGCATCCTCATCATGTTACATGTTATTTGATTGATAGTTGCATAGATTTAATCCTTCTATCAATCAAAGAAATCAGAAAATGGTTACATTTTTCTTCCTCTCAATGAATCCCAACTCAAAGGCACCTTCTATTTTAGACTGTGCGGTTATAATATACTTCATTTCTTTCTCAATTTGCTAACAAGGCTGAATACCTCTATGGGAGTGAAGAAAAAAAAATGCTCACAATTTTGTTTTGTTTTGTTCTGAAGACACTGAGTCACAAGAATTGGGAACAAGTTTACAAAGTGTATTTTGACTTAGTGTGAATTGTGAACTGGATTTAAAAATATAGTGCTATGCAGACATACTCAGAAATACATCTTGCTGAATCTTATGAGACTTATTACCGAGCAAATTACATATTAGAGCCAAACAACATGTAAGTCTGAATTTAACCATGGTTAGTGCTGGCTAAGTCTTAGAAGTGACCATTATGTGTCACAGTTTTGCAATAAAGTCTTATGTACTTACTTGGAAGCAAGTTGTACTATGCACAGGAGGACTTACACATAAGAGTTCATAGGATTTTAGTTACTAGGATAAACTTATATATGGCATGTCTACTAAACAATTCATCTCTATTTTCATGTCTACTAAATTCAGATTCCATTGAATTAAATACAATTTGCTCCCATATAAGTGTGAATAATGTTGCACTGTTGATCTGATATTTCTGCCTGAATGTGTGTTGATCTTTCCCGGAAATAGCAAGCCAGCCAATTAGGGATTTCAATCCTCATTCCCTTCCAAGGGAGTCAGGGCCTAAATCCCTAAGGCAAGCTTTACAAATTGAACAGTAAAGTTGTATGAATAAAGAAAACACATCCTTTACTAGAATCCCTTCTCGGTTGTAAGTTTTATTTGACATGTCTTTCCTGGAGACTCAAGCTTTCTATAGCAACAAGGCAGACCATCTGCTGTTGGAATCCTTTGCTAATGTTTGTGTAATGCTGCCTACTATTTTGCTAAAGGCAAGGTTATATATCATATTTACAATTAAAATATCTCTGAGACTGTTTGTCTCACACCTGCCTGCACCTTAGGGAGTTAAATCCTGTTATGGTTCACATTTTCTGATTATGGTTATATTTTCTGTGAATACATAGATTTAAAAAAATGTATTCTGAAATATTGTTGTAGAAAATAGAGAAGAAACATTTTCACAGGTTTCTCAGGGTCAAAAGCCTTCATACTATTTTTTTTTAATCACTGGACTTTAGCATTTCTGCTTTAAGTCCTATCTGCCTCCTGCAGAAACTCTTAAATTTCCATTTTTTTCTCTTATACCGGATAGGTTATTTGCCTATATAACCAATACTATCAATCACCCAAATCTTTCTTGCTCCTAATGACTCCACTTGAAAATACAATCATTGGGGAAAGGGATGAAGCCAGAACATTAAAAGGAAGCAAAGTTTCTGCAACACCTTGTTTGGGGTAAGAGCCTAAGCATGGTTGCGCCTACAAACAAAAATTATGTTGATAATGCACTCTCCACACCCAGGCACAGTCCAACCACTGTAAAACTTAACATATACATATAACAATTAAAATTACACAAAAATAAAATCAATACACATCATAATAGTTACAATCAGAGTGAAAATACTGTAGAAGTATAAAAGCCTAAACTTACTTGTCACCTACCTTTGCTAATGCAAACAGCCATACAATTGCCATTCATGGCATCTGCTAGTAGCCACTTCCACCAATCAATCCTCTTTATTAAATAAATGAGTCTTCAAAACCTTCTAAAATGCAACCAAGGATATACAGACTTGAAGTCAGCATGGAGAATCTGAGAACTCTTGACTAGACTGGGAAGTAAAATCAGATTAGTAAAGCTAATCTATGCATTTTCTATGCAAGAAAATAATAATAAAAAACCATCTCCCCATTATTGTAAATAGGCTGGGCAATGTTTTTATTTCAACTTTTTTATTATGACAAAAGTTTTAAAGGAATTTGGTGTACTAGTTAAAGCTAGAAGCCTGGAAATTTTAAGTTCCACTAAGGCACAAAGCCAGTTGGATGACCTTGGGCCAGTCTCTCTTTCTCAACCCTAGAAAGCAGGTAATGGCAACCCACTTCTGAAATCTTGTCACAAAAAACACTGTAAAAGTTGCTTAGGCAATCACCAGGAGTCGATACTGACTTGAAGGGATCTAAATAAAAATAAAAATCATTGAAGGTAATAAGCCACAAATAGTCAGGGTTAAATTCTACAAAATCTACCATTCTTGCTATTTCCATTTTATTCTGACTGGAAAAAACACAGGTGTAGGCAATTTGACATTTATAGCTAGACTGTTTCCTGATTTCAATGCAGCTCACATGAAATTAGTTCACCATAAAATCCCATATTACAAACATGAATTGAATCTTTAAATCTTGAATCTCCAATCAAAGTTAAATCAGAACCAGTTGGCTGAGGCCTAGTTTCTCAAATATGCAAACTGTACTCCAGGGGTCTTCAAACTTGGCCCTTTTATGACTTGTGGGCTTCAACTCCCAGAATTTCTCAGCCAGGCACACTGGCTGAGGAATTCTGGGAGTTGAAGTCCACAAGTCATAAAAAGGCCAAGTTTGAAGACCCCTGCTCTACTCCTTCTCCATCCCACCTTTCTTCTCATCTAAAGATTTATTTGTGGGATTGTTTTCGACCACAAATTTAAGAAGTTTCTTATTAAAGGAATTTCAAGAGGACTTCCCCGTCCTCCATTAATTCTATTATACATTAGAGTTCTTCTCCATTTCTAACTCTCAATCTCCTTTCTGAAAACATATAATAAAAAGTCAAATGCCATTTCTTCTAAAAGTGTCCATTGTTACTTTTCCATGATTGTAAGATCCTCTGAAGATCTACATGGAGAATCATCAAGCTCCTTCTAAACTCAGGCTAAATGTTTCCCAATTTTGCATTCAAATAACGATTCCAGTAGAGAACATTCAGTTACAATGTACTTGAGGACCTTCATTCCAGATATTGCAACATCTCTAAGATTTTTATCCTGCTTTTGTTTAAGGTGATAGCTTTCCTGATAGTTGTCCAAGAAAAACAAAAAAAAACTTTAGTACAGTACCAGATTTGCCTAATCTCAGAGAAGTCCACAATCAACAAATGACTGAAGAATGCACATCTTTCTTTTAGTAATTTTGGTTATACTTTCTTAGTGATGCAAGGAAGAAACAGCCAAATTCAAAATCTATGAAAAAATAACTTTAGAAACATTTCCCCCCCCTCCCCCGAGTTCCAATGGTTTCAACGGGGACCTATTAAACAATAAGAATTTAAATATCATCTCTTCTAATTATGGTTTTACTAAAATGTATAAAGTTTTTTTTAAATTGTTGCTACACCGTTGACTTTTCGGCAACATCAAATTTAGTCCAGAGTAACTAAATGTTTTTTTCTTCTTCTTCTGCACTGGTAGGCAGACAGCATCCAGAAAAAAAGATATTTAAATGCTCTGTTTTTCCCTTTCATCCCAATAGGATTCTTTACTGAGTCTTCAGCCACTAACAGATTTCAGATTTCCCAAGCTGCCTTGGCCTAAAAGCGAATATTATCCTAAGCCTCACATCTTGTCATCCTCTAAAGCAGGCAGTTTTGACCTGGTAGAATTATCTGGAAGAAGTATCCACAAGATTTCCTTTCTTCCTGCCAGGTTAACTTTAAAATCACAATAATTGGCATTAAATATAATATGTTTGGGCTATCATTCATATACCATTTGCCAGGAAACCTTGAAATGCCTCCTGTATCTCAAAAAAATTAAAATAAGAACTCTTTCAAAAGCTATAAGTCATCCACGTCAAAATCAGAAATAGTGTTAGTCTCAACAAGAGAAAAACTCTTAACAATCCACTCAATTTTGTTTTGTGATTCAAAAGAAAAAGAGAGACAGTGAGAGGGGGGATTAGTGATCCAGCCTGGATTTGAAACACATTCAAGAATTTCAGTTGCAATCAAGGTAGCTTTCCCCCAATCAGATTTCTTGGTCTCTCTAGATCTGAGAGAGGCCTATATTTATTACCTAATTTGCCAAAATACGTAGTCATCAGTATCATTTCAGAATTCTACTTTGGGGTATGGCCTCCATTCCCAGAGAGTTTCCTGTTTAAAAAAAAAACATAATTATTGTAGTGGTAACACAAAGTATTTATTTATTTAGCAAATGGCATCATACATGGACTAGCAGTATATATTAACATTTCATGCAGATTAGTAAAACACAATAAAATATAAATATTAAAAAAATCTATGTTCCAATTCCAATACCTAGGCCATATAACCACTGAAGTGCAGCATTATTTATATTAAAAATATCAGATACTGGACTAGTATATGCCCTCAGCTTAAAGCTGGTCGCAATGTGCTCTAAAGTTTGTCGTGGGACCCCGCAGTCACACTAAGGGGAGGATATTATACCCCATTTATACAGAGAGTCCCAGCAGACACCATGTGAGGTGCAAATACTATTCATGATTATAAATTGCTGATGTGGTAGTTCAAAACATGGCACCTTTTTGTGACATTCGGAACTAGTTCGCTTCCTTGTGCTGCACCCAGGATAGCGCGACATCATGAACTAAACGAACTAGCAGCTGCTGGCAGCCAGACTACTCTGTAGCACAAAGTATCTATTTATAATTGAATGATCTGTTTCTTGACCAGCCTCCCAAAAATGTAGTGTTTGACATTGACCTGTAGTTGACAAAACTCTTGGATGTCAAGAGAAATTCTTCAATAGCAGTTTTGTAACTCCCTCATTTAATCACTAGAAATATATCTCATCCACAAGGATGCATTACTTCTTAATCAATCTGTCCTATTCAGGCCAATTTAAACAGGTAGCTTATATTTTTATATATATATATATCCATATCCGTGTGTTTTTGAAAGCTACCATGAAGCTTCGATTTGCATTTTATTTTAAATTTCCCTATGGACTTTATCATTTAAAGTTATATCTTGGGTAGCAATTACCTCTGCAAGGCAAATCTCTGAGGTACTATATAAAATAATCTATGTATATTTAACAAGGATGGTGATCTTAAGACTCGATACATCTATCATTCTCAAAAACAGTTTTCTTTCATTTTATAGAGAACAGGAGTCATCTTTCCTTTTCTAAAACTTCTCATTCTTTGGGAAAGAAAACTACGGAGCCTAGAGATATGCAGGCCATATCAAATACAGGTAGTCTTCAACTTACAACAGTTCATTTAGTGACTGTTCAAAGTTACAACAGCACTGAAAAAAGGGACTTATGATTTGTTTTCATACTTACAACCATTGCGGCATCCTCATGATCATTTGGTCAAAATTCAGATGCTTGGCAACTGACTCATATTTATGATGGTAGCAGTGTCCTGGGAACATATGATCACTTTTTGCGACTACCTGACAAGCAAAGACAATGAGGAAGCTAGATTCGCTTAACAACTGGGTTACTAGCTTAACAACTGCAGTGATTCGCTTAACAACTGTGGCAAGAAAGTTGTAAAATGGGGCAAAACTCGCTTAACAAATGTTTCACCTAGCAACAGAAATTTTGGGCTCAATTGCAGTCATATATCAAGGAGTCCCTGCACGCATCCAGTTTGTCAAAATGTTGAAGAAAATAGAATAAAAATTGTCTCCTTTCTTCCAACTTTTCTAGGAGCTGCATATTTCTAGTTTCAGATGCTGCGTATGCCAGTGAGGGTTGCAGCTCAGTGTGTTAGAAGAAGCTCAATTTCTGAGCCATTTGAACAAATGTTTGACTTTCAGAAAGTCTCAGGCAGCCATTTTGATTCCTTCTTCCACTTTTATCAGGTGTACAAGATTGAAGCATATCCCTCTGTTGAGGCAGACGTTGGACAAAGAGTATAGAGCAACTAGTTCTTCCTCCTGAAATTTCATTTGGCTCAAAATAAAATAAAATCATGTGAAGTATTAGTACTGTTTTATAAAATCTTAATAAGACCACACCTGGCATACTGCATCTAGTTTTAGTCATCACATTACAAAAAAGATGTTGAGACTTTGATAAAAGTGCAGAGAAGAGCAACTAAAATTATTAAAGGCCTGGAGACTAAAACAGATGAAGAACAGTTGCAGGATTTGGGTATGGTTAGTCTACAGAAAAGAAGGACTGGGAGTGACATGATAGCAGTATTCCAGTATCTGAAGGGCTGCACAAAGAAGAGGGGGGTCAATTTATTTTCCAAAGCACCTGAGGGCAGGACAAGAAACAATGAATGGAAACTAATCAAGGAGAGAAGCAACCTGGACTTAAAGAGAAACTTCCTAACACTGAGGACAATTAACCAGTGGAACAGCTTGCCTTCAGAAGTTGTAGGTGCTTCATCACTGGAGGTTTTTAAGAAGAGACTGGACAGCCACTTGTATGAAATGGTATAGGAGCTCCTGCTTGAGCAGGGGGTTGGATTAGAAGACCTCCAAGGTTCCTTCCAGATCTATTCTGATACAAAATATTTTGGATTTAGGCTTCTATTGGAACTAAATTACTCATGTTTATAACCTACTTTATCAGTTCCTGGCTTCTACAGAACTCATTGTGAGACTGACTCCTTCCTGACAATTTGGCAGAGAACTTTTGGAGACTCACTATAAAAGTTACTTTCTATTTCATATGAAGGAAGCATTCATTTGCATACAGCAGGGGGAAGGAAAAATATCCTTACTCTTACTGTATTATTAGATGTACCATAGTCTCACTGGGATTTTTTGCTCATTTGCCTTCCTGCTTTTTCCACTCTGATTATGAGCTTCTCTGGAGTTCTACTAATTAAAGATTTACCATGAAAGAAGCTAGCAGAAATTAATAATTGAAGCCAGATCTTGGTCACAAATTTCCTGTCTTCCTAGATATTTCCTTCACATGAACCAGGAAACAATCTTCACAATATATATTCAATGTTTGTTTTTATTTACCTGTTTTGTTTTGGGGTATTTTTTGCAGATTATTCTTGAGCAAAGGAATGAGGCTTTTTTTAAAAAAAATAGAGGCCTTTAAAATTAATTGCAGTAATTCATGCTTTAGATTTATAATAAAATGATTATACTATATTGCCGGATGCTTTTCTGTAAATTTCTGTTCTAGTAATTGAGAGAATGAAACAAAGAGAAGGAAACATTTTAAGAAATATCTATTTTACAGTTCTTGCTTTTTTTGAAGTGTTATGCTTTAATATACAAACTATACTGCTAATAGTGATCACAAGATTATTTTTTTTTACAAAATGCCTGTAAGTTAATTTATATATTCAAAAAGGTCCAAAAAGTTATTCTTCTTGCTTGTTTATCAGAAAAATAAAATCTGGCTGAAATGTTGATAATGTCAAAAAAAAAAAATCAGCAATTTGTTGTTCTATAAGGGGTCTTTTCTAGCATTTCCTTAAACACAAACTTTATATAAATCATCAGTATTGTAACACAATCTTTTCTTTATTTTTCCTTCAAAATCTACTTTTGGAAATGAAAAGCTATATTTTATACTGTTTACATAAAAATAAATTACTTAAGGATATGCAACTATATTTTCTCATATAATGTTACTTTTACATCTACCTTTTTCAATCCATTTTCTTTCTGTCATTAATTCCCCAAGAATGAGAAATGTAAATTGTAAGATCCTCATAGCACAGTTCTATATCATTGTTAAAATACACAGGGCAATTATGGACATATTCATTCATATTCATAAATAGATTGAATTGTAACACTTTCCCCCTCACCTAAGCCTGTTCTCTTGTGTATATAATTTGAACATAGCCAGGCCATTTTTTATCAGCAGTTGTAAAGAAATAGAAACAAAATGTTTAACTTATGTATTCTATTAAACCTTATTTTCTCTCTGTGTTTCTTTCCAACACAACAAAGAGGATAGGCTTTATTACTACCCCTCTAATTTGGCACCACAACCAAATTTCATTTGTTACATAAATCCTCATGAAACATTGGCTTCACATAGCCGGTTAGAACTGTTTCCAGTTACATCAATGTAAGGATTACTGTTCCAGTTAAGAGACCTTTAAAGGCCCAAATCATGTTGCCTGTGATTGATATGGCTAATTGTTATTGCTTTCAATGGACATTTCAACTTAAATGAATGCAAAACAGAGAACTCTCAGCTGAGAAATTTAAACTATTATACTCTATAAAAATTGTCATGTATCTTTGAAAGTGAGTTTGTGTTAGGATAGCTAGTGAAGCTCTAATGTTATGGACTAGATGCCTGTTTCTTCATAAGAAAAGAGTGATTATGGAGAAAGAAAGAAAGAAAGAAAGAAAGGAAGGAAGGAAGGAAGGAAGGAAGGAAGGAAGGAAGGAAGGAAGGAAGGAAGGAAGGAAGGAAGAGGGGGGAAAGAAAGAGAAAGAAAGAAAGAAAGGAGAGAGAGAGAATATTAGTGGGTCTTTTTTGTTATCTAAGAATGTACGTTTAGTGTTTGTGTGTGTGTTTGTGTGTGCGTAGTTTTCAAATGCCCCATTGGTTGTCTTTAAAGTTATATCAATATTCTCCAGTAGTGCTAGGAAATAACATCTGGAATCAGTCCAGATGCTATATATAATATCTTTTGTTATGAATGAAATAAGGCTAAGGAAG
The DNA here is from genome assembly GCF_001527695.2 of Protobothrops mucrosquamatus. NCBI lineage: Eukaryota > Metazoa > Chordata > Lepidosauria > Squamata > Viperidae > Protobothrops > Protobothrops mucrosquamatus. The sequence goes on from NW_015387166.1 coordinate 110,832, forward strand.
CTCTAAAGCCAATCCAGTTTATGTTAATGAACTATTTGACCTTCTGTCTCCCATCAAACATTTCACGCTTTATCTTAAATTGGTATAAAAATAAATGCAAAAAAAACCACCTCACCATGCTAGCTGTTTTATTAACTTGAAGGATTGTGCTTTCCGCAATATATCACTAAATATTTTATCTAAGCAATATTAATGATTACATTTCCATTTGAATTTCAGTCATCACTTCATATGCAGAAAGAAACTTATAGAAAACAGGACAACATTAATCATGTTCAAATGATCTGCCACACGAAAATAAATTGTGAGACTATTCTAATTTAATATTTCGCCTGGATTCCCCTCTCTCCCAATCTAATTCAATAAGCTGGGACTATAAAATTTTAGTGTATGACAAAAATAGCTCTTACAAAAATGACAGGAAAATCAACATTGCCTCAAAAACCAAACCAAAGATGGAATAGAAGGTGAAATTTTCTACTACTTTTTTGTAATAGAACCTGACTCAGGTGTAATTTGGGGGCTATTCCCCAAAATATTTCTTCCCACATATATCTTTGATATTCTAACTTCATACAAAAGAAGTCCTTTGAAAAAAGATTTGGGGAAATTTATATTCTGCCTTTATTTATGAGATTAAAATATCATATGTATTGTAGCATTCCCTAGTCCAGGGTTCTGCAACCTTGACAACTTTAAGACTTGTGGAATTCTGGGAGCTGAAGTCCACAAGTCTTAAAGTTATCAAGGTTGCAGAATCCTGCCCTAGTCCAATGAGGAGGGTTGTAGCTGAAGGTGGATTAGAAACTGTCAAAGAATCAGGACCGTAGAAAATTTATTCAAGCCTATACAGAAGAATATAGTCAACTAAAGTTCAATACTAAATTGGTACCAGATAATAATCAACGGAATTCAGAATGGGTTGGATTTATACCTTTTGTAGCAAGGAAGCAACTCTTATTTTTTTATTTTTGACATGCACATTGCAGGGGAAATCACTTTCCTTGATTCAATTGTATAGAACTATGACTGCATTCTTCATTTACCTGAATTACACATTCTCTCTTCTCTGTCATTGTAGGCACAACAAGAAGAAAAAATTTCACTTCCATCTTAAACATTTTCTCACTGATTGCATTTGCAGATTGCTCAAAACTAATACTTGTTTTAATAAACTACAATATTCCTGTGTAATGTTAATTCATAACTGTAGATTGTAAACCACAAAGGCTGTGTTCATATATCACATTAAAACATATTATGGCACAATATAATGTGTTATAGCAGACATTCAAAGCCGAATAGAGTGTAGTTTGTTAGAAGTATAGCTTAGAGAAACAGCCATATTCTTTTGTTAATTCATACCCATCAGTACCCATCTTTATTTCAGTTATCATAGCTGCTATTAAGATAACTGAAAACTGAAATGAAACAAGAAATGAAATGAGGATATTTTACTGCAACACTGAACTGTGGTTCATAATTACATTTGCAAACAAGAATATTAATCAAAGTAGCAATACTTGTATCGCATTATTTCTACAGCTCTGCCTGTCCTCCAAATATCCACAATATAAGAAGTGAATGGCTGATAATAGCCCTATGCCAAGCATCACTTCACCGTCACCAATCAGTATTACTACTGAAGACTCTATATTATATTTGCTTATTCTCTCCTTTCTGATTTAAATTGTAATCAAGCCATTCAAAATATATGTCTCCAATATATACTACCAAATACAACTGTATGCAAATTACAGGGTATGCATGGGTATACACCATTTATTGTTGTGAAATATCTTTAATCATTCTTTAAGCAAAATGGAAGTTCTCATATAAGTGTGTGTGTGTATGTATGTGTGTGTACATATTCATATATACGCAAGTACACATACAGAGAGAGAGAGAGAGAGAGAGAGAGAGAGAGAGAGAGAGAGAGAGAGAGAAGTTTCAGTAAAAAAAATCCCTGCATTTCATTGTAATCATATATCACAAGCCACAAATGATATCAGATTTTCAATCCACTGAGTAATTGGGACCATAAAATTGAGGGATTCATATCTTAGTAGTTAGAATAGCATAGAGAATCCATTTCTGTGTTCAGCATCAATTTCCAAGTAATACATGGATAGTTAAAAAAAAAAAAGATATCCAGAAATTAAATCTTGTCCTTTGACATTTATTTCTAGACCATAATAACTTGCGCACATAGCAAAAACGTGTTTGAATAAAATGTTATTGTATCTCCATAGATGTTGTTGTGTCATTTTATTCTTTATTTTTCACTATGATTGCATGCTTTTATGTTTTTTCTGTTTCAGTAGATACAAAGGCCTGTAACAGAATCATAATTTTGAAGGAACAACTGAAACTTACAAGACTCTCAGCAGAGATGGTACATTCCTGCTTCTGATTTCTTCCTTTCTTTTCTTAGCTCAACCTAATGGACCATTTGTTGCCAAGTGACAGCTCTTGGGAGTGAGGGAACTGGGTGTATTGACTTCTCCAGAGAACTGATGATGACTCTACTTCTCTTCTTTCTCGCTGCCTGGAATGGAATGCCCTTACTGTAAACATGAATCCATTTGTTTCTGTATGCACTAAAGACTTGTCTGAGAAATGTTATGATAATGCTAGTTAGACTCCTCCAGTTTATTTTCTAGGGCCCGTGTTTATCAGAACATATCTGTGCGAGCAGAACCCAACCCTTTTAGAGTCCCTACAGAAAGATGCTTACAGTCCAAAAGGACAAGCAAAGTTGATTATGGAAATTAATATGTTCCAACAAAAAACTTGGATTTCTGAGCTTGGTGGCCTCACGAGGCTCCTAGAGTTGCATTAACTAGATAGGTGGCCATGTAAGTTGATTGATTGATTGATTGATTGATTCAGTTTGGATGCCACTTGATTCCAACCAATTCTGGGCAGCTCACAACAATATTAATACAACAAAATGCAGATAATTAAGCAACAAAAAGTACAAAAATAATTACAAAGGAGTATTTTAAATAAATAAATGGGAGGGACACTGAAGAAAATACTGTTGTTTTTTTCCTTAGGAAACAGATGAAGGGAGAACTAATATCATTAAGAAAAAGCATAGCAGAGCAAAGAGAAATGAAGAGGAAGCTCCTTGCTTACCCTCTCTTGTGGTACATTACAAGGTCTACTTAATCTGAAATTAGGTTATCGTGATCTTTGGAATGGAACTGACCACTGGAATGCCAAAAAACTGCTATATATTCAACCCAATCCTTTTTCCATTTAGTCTAGTGTGATTTATTTTAACAAGGACTTGCCATTCCTAATCTCAGGGATATGTGAAAGACATCTTTGCTGCCACATCTAAAAGTTGTTTGTAAGATCTGAATTCAAAACACACGTAGTGCAGCCATTTTACCGTGCTCCTTCCTCTAAAGTTGGAATAAAGTTGGTCTTCCAAAGATTGCTAGATGCAAGTTCTTATCAGACCTGGGTTACAGGAATTGCAGTCAATGCAGGCAGATGCAGAGGTTCGGCATCCCTGTCCTAAGGAATGATAGTTCGGGAACTTGAATTACTGTAGCACAATTTTAATGAAACATCTTTAAGAACTGAGAACTTGGCTAGATAGGTTAAGCACAGTGGTGCATGATAGAGGAGGAGTGAAGAAAGCCATGATAGTTCACGCAAACGGACACCAATTTTGTGATCATTACAAGATAGAGGTTCTACTGGGTCCTCAAGATTCTTTTCTTCTCACTCTCAGTGAAAAAGCACAATATTTCAATTGTATACTCTCCTCCCCTAACTCCACCTCTTGGTTTCACAAGATGCAAAGGGTCAGAACTGAGTGAATTATGTACCAGGAAAATATTTAGAAAGACAGGCACCTTGGTCATGTACCAAAATTATCCTGTGATCTTCAGAAAGAGAAAACAGCAGAATCCTCACCCAGAAGAGCTGTGAGGGGCTGTAAAAATGTCTCTGGAGGCTACCTTAGTCATCAAATACCTTTTAAAACTTATAGAATAAACTATAAAGAGAGCTGTAACTCAAATGTTAATATCTCATTAAATTTTATGAGGAGAGAGGAATGGGGAAGATAGGCACAATAAAATTATTTCCCCACAGAGTGTATGATACCAAGAGAAGACTTGCCAATAAACCTGGGGCTCTTTTTTTTACCTATTTCTGACTCGCAGCTTACTTCCTCTGTTTCACGGTATCCTTGAACGAAAACATAAAAACTGGGGCGAAGCCTGATTACTTTTCTTCTTAATATATACCTTCCCTATTAATACAAAGAGGTTGAGGACATGCAGAGTAAAGCTTTTACACTTAGGCAGGAAAAAAACCAAAAGTACAAGTACAGATTAGGTGAAACCTGGCTCAAAAACAATAACTATGAGAGGGACCTTGGAGTCCTAGTGGATGATTACTTCAATTTGAGTAGCAGTGTGCAGCAGCAGCCAAAAAAGCAATACAATCCTTGGTTGTGTAAACAGAGGCATAGAATCAAAATCACATGAAGTATTAGTACCACTTTATAAAACCTTAGTAAGACCACACCTGGAATACTGCATCCAGTTTTGGTTACCACATTAGAAAAATGAAAAGAGCAATTTAAATTATTAAAGGCCTGGAGACTAAAACAGATGAAGAACGGTTGCAGGATTTGGGTATTGTTATGTCCTGGGCCTGCTGAGTCATTCAGTAGATGCAGGAGGTTGCAGAGAGGCCCGGGCAGACACGTGAATGCCGGGGACCAGACAGGCTGTCTCCCGCCTTGTGATTGGCTGATACGGTCCCTGCAAAGGGGTATAAGAAAAATCCGCGCCATTTTTTGTAGTTGGTTCTGTTGTGTATGGAATAAAGACAAGACTGTTTGTTACTCCTGCTTGTTTCAATGCCTTTTACTTGGAAACAGAACAGGTATGGCTAGCTTAGAGAAAAGAAGGACTAGGAGTGACATGATAGCAGTATTCCATTATTTGAAGGACTGCCACAAAGAAGAAGGGATCAACTTAGTTTCCAAAGCACCAGAGGGCAAGACAAGAAACAGTTGATGGAAACTAATCAAGGAGAGAAGCAACTTGGAATTAAGGAGAAACTTCCTAACAGTGAGGATAATTAACCAGTCAAATGGCTTGCCTTCAGAAGTTGTGGATGCTTTATCAGGTTTTGAAGTGGTTAGTAAAGTTAAATACTTGGGAATTTTTTTATCCTCCTCTAACATGAAACTTTACCAGAATAATTATGAGAAATTGTGGAAATCAGTACAAAAAGACTTATCAATGTGGAAAAAACTTCATTTTTCCCTGCTGGGTCGTATTGCGGCCATTAAAATGAATATCTTACCTAAGTTTCTCTTTCTGTTCCAGATGATACCTATTTTAAAAAATGAACTTAACTTGAAAGAATGGCAGAGAGACTTGAATCGCTTTATTTGGGAAGGCAAGAAAGCACGTGTTAAATTCAAGATTATTCAAGATGTTAGAGAACGTGGAGGACTTAAAGCTCCAAATCTGATACTCTACTATGATTCTTGTGCAT
>NW_015387166.1:117097-119118 GCF_001527695.2 Protobothrops mucrosquamatus
GCAAAGATTTCGGCTTATTTGAAGGATCACTCAAATGAACAATTTTTATCAATATGGAGAAGATGGATTGTTTATATTCAAAATAAGCATAGAATGGTGGAATATAAGTTAGGTTTTTAGATAAAAAATTCTTTTTATATATATATATATATATTCCACCTACTTATGTAGAATAACACTTTGTGGAGTTAGGGATATTGATATAAGGTTACTTTTAGTTGAATAGTATCCTGGGATTAGGTTTGGAAAGTCCGGGTGGGGGGTGGGGGGGGGGTTTCAATTGTGATGTATTTGTGATGTGTTTTTTTTTCTATGTTGAAAACAATAAAAAAAAAATTTGAAAAAAAAAAAAAAAAAAAAAGAAGTTGTGGATGCTTCCTCGCTGGAGGTTTTTAAGAAGAGACTGGACAGTCACTTGTCTGAAATGTTATAGAGCAGTGATGGCAAACCTTTTAGAGACCAAGTGCCCAAAAACTGGCCCCGCCCCTGCTCCGCCCCCCTGCCCACCCCTGCTCTGCCCCATCCCCCGCCCCACCTGCCCACAGGACCACTCACCGCCTCCAGGGCCCGCCGCAGATCGCCCAGGAAGCCCAGCAGCACTATGGCAGCCACACCCTCTGCCCGCGCCCTGAAGCATCAACTGCATGATGGGATGTGAGGGCAGAGTCTTATATATGCTGCCTAGCTGCCATGTCCTTGGCTGCGCTGCTCCATGTGGGCCACGCTCAAGGGCGAGTCTCCTTCAGAGGGGCTGCTGGAGAGGAGGGGATCACGGGGGGAGGCAAGGCAGAGGCAATGGCACGTGTGCCCACAGAGAGGGCTCCGAGTGCCACCTCTGGCACCCGTGCCATAGGTTCGCCACCACTGTTATAGAGTCTCCTGCTTGAGCAGGGGGTTGGACTAGAAGACGTCCAAGGTCCCTTCCAGCTCTATTCTGATTGAAGCTAGTGATCCATTCTTTATCCCTTGTACCTGTTCTTTTCCTGATACACCTCAAATTGATAAAAAAAAGGGGGGGAGTCAAACCAAAATCAAAACTATGAGATAAATAAGAATCAGAAACTACAGGGGAAACTAAAAGAACAGAGAAATTTCGTATATCCTTCTTTCCAATGAGATCTTATCAATGCTATAAGGAAAGAAAAACTTTATTTCAGGACACCATGGCTTTATGGAATGAAAGAAGATGATACATATATTTATATTTCAAAACATTATACGATGAAGAGATGGTAGAATTATAGATCCTCATTTTATTGTTAGTTTTAATTCATTTTATCTTTAAAATATTACAACAGTGAGGCTTATTGCTCAAAAAAAGACTTTGGTCCCTAGATAACAGAAACTGTACTATACCTGTAATCATGACACTGCCAGGATCTTGAATGCAAAAAATGTTCAGATTTTGCATTTTACCAGGATTTTGATTTGGTAATTTTCTTTTCTTTTATTTTGTTTTAGAATATCAAATATATAGAATTAATTGTAAAGCACAGAGTAGTGGGGAGGAAGAAAAGAGACACCATAAACTTAGGCGGTCACTAGGTAACAAGAAAATTTTATATATCTTTGCTGCCCTCTCCATTTTTTTCATCTCCATTTTTGCAGCTGACATCTGGTAGCCCTAGGAAGTGCAATCCTTTTCAAGTTGCTTTTTAAAAGAAAAAGTATACAGGTAGTCCTCGAGTTACAAATGTAATGGAGCCTGCCCATTCCATTCGTAACTTGAAAATTTGTGGGAGTGAATCTCGTACCTCGAACGAGATCACTTCCTGCTTGTTAAGACACACGTGGCTCGTTAAGTATACATGAGATATCTCAGGGTGGGGAAGCCCTTGGGGGGGTCTAGTGATGGAACAGGCCTCCCCAACCCACTGAGATACCTCATGCTTCCCCCTCCCTTCTTGCCACGCCGGACTCACTTACCTTGAAAAAATCTGTCTCCTCTCTGCCACGGTTCCTACTTTTGAAGGACAGGAGAGTCAATGGAAGCCCCTGGATGCCATAATATTGTGTGAGTT
>NW_015387166.1:119563-136576 GCF_001527695.2 Protobothrops mucrosquamatus
AACAGAGTCTCTGGAGTCAGATCCAGGCCTCAGAGGCCTCCTCCAAGCCATTGCCACCCAGAACGGAGGTTGGGGGAGGCTTCTGCATGCCTCCGGAGGTTGTATCAAGACCTTGGAAGCTGCTGCTGCCCAGAGTAGAGCCTCCAGAGGTTGATTCAAGCCTCGGAGGACTGCTCCAAGCTGTTTGCACCCAGAACAGAGGTTGGGGAGGCTTCTGCATGCCTCCTCTGCATGCCTACGAGGTTGGATCCAGGCCTCGGAGGACTGCTATAGCTGTTTGCGCCCAGAACAGAGATTGGGAGAAGCTTCTGCATGTCTTCAGAAGATGGATCCTTGGAGGACTGCTCCAAGCCGTTTGCACCCAGAACAGAGGTTGGGGGGGGGGTTCTGCATGCCTCCAGAGGTTGAATACAGGCCTTGGAGGCCTGCTCCAAGCTGCTGCCACCCAAAGTGGAGGTCAGGGGAGGCTTCTGCATGCCTCAGAGGCCTGGATCCAACCTCTAGAAGCATGCAGAAGCCTCCCCCGATCTTTGTTCCAGGCAGCAATGGCTTGGAAGAGGCTGCGAGGCCTGGATCCGACCTCTGGAGGCTCCATTATGGGTGGCAGCAGCTCGAAGCAGTCCTCCGAGGCCTGGATCCAAGTTCCAGAGCTATGCAGAAGCCTCCTCTGGCCTCCGTTTTGGGTGGCTTGGAGGAGGCCTCTGAGGCTCTGGGGACAATGGGGCTCACTTTCTCCCCCCTGTGCGGTGAGCTCCAGTGGGCTGGATGCGGGTGCAAGGGGCCTGGCCTTCTCCCTCAGTTGAAGGCTTCAGCCCTGCCCTCAGACAGAAAGGAGTTGGGGGCAGGAGCAGGAAACAGGCACCACAAACATCTTTCGCATAGAGAATGAAAGTTTCTGAGGTCCATGATTTGACTCAACTTCAAACACTCGCGCAAGATCATGGATTCCAGAAAGTTCCATTTTTGGCCTGAAAAGCATTTGCAACTGACTCTCCTTTCCCTCAAAGGGAAAGAAACCGTGGCAGAGAGGATTTTTGCATGGCAGGAAGGGAGGGGGAAGCAATTGTGAGGAAGGAGCAGAATAGGGTGAATGTTGCAGAGCCTCTGCAGTCATTCGTAAGGGCAAATGGCTGCAGTGGTGCTGCAAGATTCGTGATTTGGGGACTTGCTCGTAAGAACTAGGGGGCGCTTGTCACATACCCTCGTAACTCGGGGATTACCTGTATTTCAATTCATTATCGCATACATTTAGATAGCATTTGTGGAGATGCAGCTTAAATGACTTTGGGAGACTCCAACAGATGATAGGATTTTGCTATTAAAGTATAAAATTTTATCTTCATGTAGAAAATTCAGATATGCACTTCTTGAATTAACGAACTACCCCACCCACTAAATGCCACTTAAATTTGGCTGAAAAATCAATTGGATATTTTTTTATTATTCATATTTAATTTTCTAGTATTTATTAAGGGGTTTTATATTTTAATATGCACACTGTTTTAAATTACAAGGCATCATGAGTGGGAAGATGGCATATAAATCCAGAAAATAAATAATACAGTTGGTGTTATATAGCCGCATGAGCTATAAACTGGTTGCTTCCAGTCTATTCCAACTACGGTATCAACAGGCTGAGATCCTGCCTTATAACTGCACAATCTTAACCCTTCTCAGAATTCATTAACAAACTTAATTATAATTTACAGAATTAATTTAATTTTCCGGGGTTTTGCAACAGGCTGAACTGTAAACTGATCATAAGCTCTGGGGTCATAAAACATGGTAGGCTAATGCAGTTACTACTCTGAGTCAATGAGTTTTGCAAACTTACCCTCTGATAATCCTCACCTGCTGAGATTTACACAGCAAGCTTCCGTTGGAGGCATAAAGGCAGAATAGGCAGGTCTGCTTGTTTGGTTTAATCCACTGACAATTTTACAAGGCAATTGTAGAACATTCAGTAATCTTATTTTCACCGAGATGTGTCACACAGCCTGTATTTTTCAGGAGAAGACCTGTTCACCCCAAATTGCAACTGTCAAATAAATCCAACTTTCCTTTTAATGTTGTGTCCTGAAAACAAAAGGGTAATAACTACAACATGTGTTTTGTCTTCAGTTAAATATCCTAGGATCCTTAGGCTTTTTGCTGATGCAGTCCAACCATGTGCCAAATTGTTTATTCCCCTTTAATTCACCACTTAAATGAAAGGCCAGGGGATTAAAGAAAGATAAAACAGAAGTGAGGATGCTTTGTAAATCCAGCTAATGTGGTTTATAAATGAATCACAGCTGGGATGTATTCAAGAAACTATGACTGAACTAACAATGTTTTGTGTGAGGTCTGAACCCGGTTTCTCTAATTAGCACTGGGTCATAAGCTTTGCAGGATGGGGACTGCAAAGCTATAAAGAACAGAGACCTATACTCTCTAGCAAGAAAGCAATTGGGGGATAAAGGTTGGATCTTATCGGCACCTGCTTAAAGATGGAGGTATTTCTGGAAGGAGGGAGAGAAGTAGAGAGGAAGAAGGAAAGGAAGAATGTACATTGGATTGTAATGAAATATCGTAAAATCAGAAGGATTTGCTCTAATTTCAGTTTCAACCCTTTTTTGCTACTTGCCACTGAGCCCTGGGACAGAGCCTTACCTAAAGTAGTCCTGACTTTCATTGGTTTCTTTCTTTGGGGAGCTTCCCTGCTATTACTGTTTGGAGGAATATTTCTGGTCTTTACCTACAAAAGCTATGGAGCTTTCTTTCCAAATCAATTCTTCCTTCTGCCAGGCTGTCTGGCTGTCCTGACTGCTGGTCTGCTTTTCCCAGCTGGGTTGCTGGCAGTCTACATTCCTGTGAAAAGTTCTCACTATCATCAAGGGACTCTTATGTATTTGCTGCTGGTCCTGTTCTGCCTGGAAGCTTCCTCACTCACCATGACCCAAGTCTACTCGGCCAAAGCATGCTACCAACTGAAAAGCAGCTTGGGTCACTTTTTTCACCAATACAACTGGAGTTTTCCACATCATTGCAGCACTGAGATCGTGGATTCCATCCATAAACAATTAAAGTGTTGTGGGATCTACAATTACACTGACTGGACAGAAGGGCTCCCAAAGTATCTCCAGAGTGGACACGTCTTTGTTCCAGAAAGCTGTTGCAAAAAGACTTTTTTGGACTGCAGTGGTGACCTAAACCAATCAGAGAAGCTCTTCAAGGAAGGATGCCTTATGAAACTAAAGAAAAGGCTGCATTTTATCACACATTATATGGTGTGGTGTTGTGTGCTGGTCATTTGCCTGGAGGTGTTAGCTGCTGTCAGCAATGGAATACTAATGAAGGCGCCACCAGCCCAAGACTTTCACATGTTGGATTCTTCTGCTTTTTCTTAAAGTATTTGCTTTCTGTATTTCCTGTGGTTTTACACACACCCTTTAACATTAGCTTATGTAAAAATTTGCCCTCTAGTTAGTAATAATTGCTGTCTTAAAGAACACAACTTCCTATGTGTATAGAGATCAGATTGGTATGCTTAGATACAATTTTTAAAAGTTAAAACTTAACATAAAAAAATAAAATTAAGTAATTGCAGAGACTGTACTGGAAAAGTAGCATTTATTATATTGTATATGAGACAATTAAGTCTTTGATATTTCACTGGCGGAGCTGTTCAGGAAGTATTAGAAAGTTGGCATTAATGAAATAGTGGTAGGAATTTAATGTCACAAAGATCCTTCAAGAGGATTGAGGTCCAAAAGGAGAGGTGACAGGGAAAAGACAGAATAATTACTTTTTGGAGGAGCATGGAGTACATCATACACCTGGCAAGTGAAAGGAGAGGTAGAAGGGGGGGGGGAAATCGCCCCCCAAGAGAATTCAAGAAGGAAAGGGTGAGAAGAAAAGTACAGATTGTAAGAGATGGTTCAGAGCATGAAACAGAAAGCACTGAATTCTCAACATAGGGATCTGTGGCATAAGAGTTGACTGAAAGAGAATTATGGGAGTTGGGGTTTGTATTGTCAGCTGACCAGTGTGATTTTGTAATTTTGAAGGTGAGAGAGCAGAGGGCAGGATGGGAGGTGAATATGTGGTCATGCCTTGGCTACAGGCATCTGCTTAATATGCATTTGGGCATAGACAAATGACTGGTTCTGAAATAAATATGGATTGTTCTTACAATCACAGGTCTATTTTTTACATCAAGGAATATTGTCTCCCTTTAGGGATCTCTACATGCACATTTACTGTACATAGGGGCACACCTGAAGTAGAACTCTTTAATTCTTAAGGCATTTATTGTTGTACTAGTCTCTGACATGCAACTTAAAAAGGTCATAATTTCCTGTCTTTGTAGAAAGAAGATAAAACCAAACATAATGGCCTCCGGTATTTATAACCAATGAAAATCAGGAGATTCTTATGCAATTTCTGCATCATTTACAGTGCAATGGCTGCCCCGAATTGGCTTCTAAAGCAATTTATTAATAAAGCAGCCATAATAGTTTCCTTTTCATTTATTTTTAAGAGCCTTCACTGCTTTTCAGCCTTTAAGTAAGCGTAATAGGATGTTTACTCTTACAGCAAATCTGGCAATGCTTTCAGAATAATTGATGGCTTTCAAATGCCATTGCAGGAGACTTGCTTTACAGGTGGCTTGGCGATGAGGACACAAAGCATCCAAGATTTTCCATGGCAGATATGATCCCACCCTTTGGCTGTCAGAAGATGGCAAGCAATCCTAATGGCTAGTTGGCACAAATGCCTTGTATGCCTCTCAACTAGATTATTGTGATATTCTGCATGGGACTGCTTTCATCCAGCTTTAGGAAGCAATGTAGCAGTTTAAGTACTTAAAGATGTGCTATTGCACAGTCATGTAACTAACACCTTTGCACTGGCTACTATTTGGATTCCAAGTGGTCATTGCTATCTTTGAAGCCCATCAAAGTTCAAGGCCTCAATATCTGCTGGATTGCCTTCTCCTAGTAACATCAGCCCTTATGAAAGGCTTGAGTAGAATGGGCAAACTTTGGGACCCTTCTTTCAGACCTCAGAAGTTTAACTTTTCAGTTGCAGCCTTCTCCTCTGGAACAGTTTGCCCTTGAACCATCAGAATGGTTCCTTCTGGCTTCTAGAAAGTCCATTAAAATGTGGCTGTTCCATTAGACCAGTGGTTCTCAACCTGTGGGTCGGGACCCCATTTGGGGTCGATCGACCATTTCACGGGGGTCGCCAAGCAAGGCTGTCCGCCATTTTTTTTGTCTGCCATTTTTTTGTCCCTTTTCCGGCGGGTGCCTTACCTCCCTTGGGCTGGGCCAGCTAGTGGTCGGCCTGCTCTGTCTCTGCCGCTTGCCAGCTACGCCTCGGCCGGCGCAGGGGGCGGAACCACGCATGTGCGGCGCTCCGGGGCAGGGAAAGTCCCTGACTTACAACCGGTTGGGTAGTCCTCGACTTATGACCGGTTTAGTCCTCCACTTACAACTGGTTTAGTCCTCGACTTACGACCGGTTGGGGTCGCGGCATTAAAAAGGTTGAGAACCACTACATTAGACTGTGGTGCTGGAATGCAATGACTACTTAACCTGATGAAGAATGATGTTTTAATTTTTGTCCATCAAATGTGAAATTCTCTGTCTCTATACCTGCACACATATCTGTGTTTCTTTTTCCCTGTCTATTTAACTGTTGTAGTGTTATGTATAATTTTGATTCTTATATAAATTTATAAAGGTACACTTTTTGGCTTTGATCTGTGTGGTTTAAAAGCCTTGTAAAGGAATCCATTGTTAATAACAAGCTACTTTCAAAAAGACATATTCAGGGGGAGAGAGGCGATAGGAGAAAGGACCTAAATTCAATCCTTGGCATCTTAGATACAATTTAGAAGGATCTCTACTGGGAATTGGCTAGACAAAAAATGAGACTCTGTATCCCCTCTAAGGTGTAACTGAACTATAATTCCCGGTATCTCACTTAGAACTTGGGACTATAACTCACTTATAGGGTAGTCCCCTACGTACAACCACAATTGAGCCCAAAATTTCTGTTGTTAAGAGAGACATTTGTTAAGTGAATTTTGCCCCACTGGAGTTGACAAGTTAGTAACACGGTGTAAGTGAATCCAACTTCCCCATTGAGTTTGTTTGTGAAAAGATTGCAAAAAGGTGATCACATGACCGTGGGACACAGCAATGGTCATAAGTACAAACCAACTGCCAAGCGTCTGAATTTTGATCACATAAGGATGGGAATGCTACAAGGGACGTAAGTGTGAAACATGGTCATAAATCCCTTTGTTCAGGGCCATTGTAACTTTGAACGGTCACTAAATGAACTGTTGTGAGTTGAGGACTACCTGTAGTGTCTTCATAGCATCACCCAGCCATCACTAAGTAACATACAATCTCCCTTCATGGCTGCTATTGTAGCATAATTGGAAGATGCTGTAAATTACCTAAGCAGATAGACCAATCTTATTTCTTGACAGCAGTCAGAAAGTGAAATCAAGGGAGATCTTAACAGAGTAATATTAGTTCTCAGCCATGTCTCCCACAAGCATCACCCTCAAAGTCTGCACAGTTTGCTACTGATAAATAGGGACCATCAGTGCACAAGGAGATCCATCTTGCTAACATGCTTCTAAAATATTCCTTTTTAATTAAAGGGATTTTGTGTGGGTGGTAGCTAATTACATTAGAGCGTGAAAAGAAATGCTTTTTTCCAAGAGACTTCTGGTGTATTTGATCTTTTAAAGCTTGCCAACAAGCGCCTTTCCTAATGACAGAGCCAGCAATTCTAACAGCAGCTATTCCTTTTTTCTTTGCTAGCACTGTACATCTGTCAATTTCTTATCTGGGATTATGAAGGCTTCTTAGGGAGATTAGCCAGAATTTCTGCTTTCTTTGCTGCTAAATTTGAAGTTTGTGTGTCTACATTAATTAAAAGGACTTTGATGCCTCTCTCTCTCTCTCTCTCTCTCTCTCTCTCTCTCTCTCTCTCTCTCTCTCTCTCTGAAAGAAAGACAGAAAAGAAAAGAAAGAAAACCACCATCAAACCACTTTTGAAAAGTGAGAAGAAATCAGGCAGGTATTGGAGCCCCCATATTCATCTGACTCTCCAGGCTAAGAATTGAACTCTTACCATTTCTGCTCCTACATTGATCTAAATATGTAATCAAAACACTTCAATTTAAAGCTTATTCACATAAGTAAAAGGAAAAAAATGCACCACATTGGATCCATAGCTGGCTGACCGGCCGTACTCAGCGTGTGGTCCTCAATGGAACCGCATCTATATGGAGGGAAGTGTGTAGTGGGGTGCCCCAGGGCTCTGTTCTGGGCCCAGTGCTCTTCAACATCTTCATCAACGATTTGGACGAGGGGATAGATGGGGAACTCATCAAATTTGCAGACGACACCAAGCTGGCAGGAATAGCCAACACTCCAGAAGACAAGCTTAGGATACAGGAGGATCTGGACAGACTTGAACACTGGGCGCTATCTAACAAAATGAAATTCAATGGTGAAAAAAGTAAGGTTCTACATTTAGGCAAGAAAAACCAAATGTACAGGTATAGTATAAGGGGTACCTTGCTCAATAGTAGTAACTGTGAGAGGGACCTCTGAGTTCTAGTGGACAATCACTTAAATATGAGCCAGCAGTGTGCTGCAGCTACCAAAAAGGCCAACACAGTGCTGGGCTGCATTAACAGAGGGATAGAATCAAGATCACGTGAAGTATTAATACCACTTTACAATGCCTTGGTAAGGCCACACTTGGAATACTGCATCCAGTTTTGGTCACCACGATGTGAAAAAGATGTTGGGACTGTAGAAAGAGTACAGAGAAGAGCAACAAAGATGATTAGGGGACTGGAGGCTAAAACATATAAGAAACAGTTACTGGAATTGGGTATGTCTAGTTTAATGAAGAGAAGGACGATGGGGGACATGATAACAGTGTTCCAATATCTCAGGGGCTGCCACAAAGAAGAGGGAGTCAAGCTATTTTCCAAGCCGCATGAAGGCAGGACAAGACGCAACGGATGGAAACTAATCAAGGAGAGAAGCAACCTAGAACTAAGGAGAAACTTCCTGACAGTTAGAACAATTAACCAGTGGAACAACCTGCCTCCAGAAGTGGTGAATGCTACAACACTGGAAGTTTTTAAGAAGAGACTGGACAGCCATTTGTCTGAAATGGTATAGGGTTTCCTGCCTGAGCAGGGGGTCGGACTAGATGACCTCCAAAGTCCCATCCAAGTTGTTTATTATTATTATTATTATTATTATTATTATTATTATTATTATTATTATTATTATTATTATTATTATTATTATTAACTGCTGGCAATTCTTCCTTGCTGCATGAATTTAAGACCTTATGACATATACACATGTTTCCATGCATACAATACATCATGTTTCTGGCAGGTTTTTATATATATATTGAGGAATGGAGTAGTTATATATAAAGAGTACAATTTTCATCGACTCACTTAAATGTGTGAAGGAGCCATCACATAAACAGCACTATCTAAAGAACAATCATCTGCCTCTCATATTTAACATTTTTAAATGACTTAATTCATCACATTTTACTATTCACCAGTAAAACATTTTTAAAATAAATGTTCTTTATCAATGTCTTTTGAGTTGGTTTGTTTTTAAGTTTCTCACTCCCATGCTTTTGGAATTCAATAGGCTTTTTGCCCTTTGGAATATAGAATGAAGCTCAAGAACCTGATAGCACTATGTACTAAAGAGGTAAGGAGAAAAATATTTAACCATGCACCTCACCACAGTGTGCACGTTCCACTAAATTCCTTATGGACTGGCAACAACATTTTATACTGCTTTCTTTCTTTCTTTTTAGGGGGTGCAGAAGACAGTTGCAGGGTTTTTATACCTGTTTATCAATTTCATCAATTTCAAACAATTTCATTTGTTCTGAACTTCTAATCCAGTATGCTGCTTTTATAAAAACGTTCACCCAAATCTCTGAAGGCTGAAGTGTTGCTACCTTGGAACAATGAACCAAGTAAGTTCTACTTTCTACTAGAGATGTAAGACTGACCCATCTAATATATTGTTTTTGAATTTAGTCCTCATTTCAGTACTCTTAGCCCACGGGTAGGCAACCTCGGCTCTTTTATGACTCGTGGACTTCAACTCCCAGAATTCCTGAGTCAGATATGCTGACTCAGGAATTCTGGGAGTTGAAGTCCACGAGTCATAAAAGAGCTGAGGTTGCCTATCCCTGTCTTAGCCAATAAAGCATTTTTCAATAGTTCAAATAAATGGGAGTTCATTTGCTTGTTTTAATGAGCTATTGAAACCATTCAACAAACTGTCAAGCACATTTGTTCATTATGCTCCCAGTCTCTGCCACATAGACTCTCTCTCCCAAGTCCCCCCCCAAAAGCATCTGTAACTAGACTGAAACAGTGGTTGACAATGTGGGGGGGGAATCTTCCCCAAGCTAAAATCCCAGAAATATCCAAGTAATGAGGAGAAATGCTGCCTACCAATTTAGTGAAGCTGTCACTTGCCACAAAGAGCACTTCTGCAATTTAAAACAAATGAACAACAACAAAAAGAAAAACCTCTGCAGAAATTCTAAATATTGTGTTTGTCATTATATTAAGAGCTAATCAGCACTTAAAATTCAAACTCCTTGTTGATGGTTTTCCTATGTACAATTATTAGAAAGATTTAAAGTAGATAAAAATAACTTTTGGTGTTGCACAATGTGGGGCTCAATTTGAATTGGAACTATGTACAAATGAGGATCGTGTTATTGCTATAATGTATATATTTTTATTGAAATATGAAACAGAAGAGGAACAAGTGAAAGAATGTATGAAAAATGGGCTAAAAGTTCAGTTATAATATATACATGGATCAGTATATATCAGAATGGGGTTGAAAGGACTGAAATTTAGACTATGTTATACTTAAAGAGAATTTTTATAAAATGATGTATTGTTGATACATGTCACCAGAAAAATCAACGATCATCATTTTATAAAAGTGTAAAGGTTCTTCAAACTTATGCTAGAATGTAACTAACAAGAAGGAACATTTATTATGTTTGGTGGGCATGTTAAAAGTCATAAAATGTGTTTCATGATGTTTTTGCTTATATTTGTTTAGGTATAAAGCAACAACAATATTATGAGAATAAAAACACTATTCTGTATCAGAAAAGCCCTGGTCCAAAGCAGTAATTTCTGTTTAAAAACAAAAATCCTTGGCCTCACTCCTCTATTAACTAATCAGCATGATATCCTGGAAAACATCACTGTAGCCAGCATATCTATAATATATTGTGGTCTTGGCTATTCCCTCATCCCATCCTCTCTACTTTACACAGCCCCTTGCTTTACACCCTCTACACTTATGACTACGCCCCTACTCATCCCAGCAATATTATATAAAGATAAGAACTATTAAAAAATTTGGTTGTTTGGACTTTAAGACTGGCTGTTTAAAAGGCTAAACACAGAGACTATGGTACCAGTGAAAGAATATCTGGAAGGGGGAGATAAAATGGATGCTGCACACCTATCAAAAAGTGGTAGGAAACTATATCTAATATCCTCTTCTGAAGGCCCAGCCTGGAACATCAGAGATCTGCAGGAACAATACTTCAAGACAAGGCAAATACCTTCCAGGAGGAAATGTATGCAATGCTGCAACAGATTCAAATGACAATTATTTCAAATCATGATGAGATTAAAAACAACTTTGATGGCATAAATGAGCACATTTCCAACTTAAACTTACAAGTAAAAAATTCTCAGAAAATGATGATAAAGAATGAACAAACAGATCAGATAACAGAGGTCAGTGACCCAAAAAGGGAAACTACAGATGAAGAGAACTACAAATTAATACAAACAAAAGAAAACTTGCAATGTTTTACCATAACAATGGAAATGGAAAAGATATCCTATACTTCAGGACCTCAAAATCAACTTGAAAATTGGAAAGCAAATCTTACAAAATGAACTATAGAGCAACCAGGACAATCATTAAAGTTTGGGAGACAAAAAATACATGTCTTATCTAACTTGTCTTTTCTATTCCGAACAGCATTTAGAAAAATACAGGAAAAGCTCCTGGGCAAGTCAAACACATTAACTTGGAAAATTACTTGGCAAAAGAAGAAGGCTAGAATCAGATTTGAGAGATTTGATGTGATCTACCTGAGGGAGTGCTATATGATCAAACACCTGTTTGAATATGGTTAAAAGAATAGATAAATTATGGATATAAAGGGGTCTCACAGTAAGAGAGATAAGACATATAAGTAGTATAGTAATTTTTATAATATATGAAATGTAAAAATATTGGAATGGTGTACATGAATGAAAAGGTTGTATATTTAAAGGTTAGTAACTTTGAGAAAATTGTGACTGATAAGAATGGTTTGAATACAGAGAGGAAACTATATTTAAATAATAATTTTGAAAACAGGACATATAGTGATTTAGTAAGATGATTACTATAAATACAATTGAAATATAAACTGATAAAAAGATACTATATGCTGATGTTACTGTTATTTGTATAAATACAAGAAAAAAATTATATTTAACTTTATATATATTGAATTTTAAGAATGATATTTGTTAAATGTTGACAAAAGAAGAATGCTATAGGATGAAGAGAAGATCAAAGAAATATATCATTAATTAACATATTGATTATGGAACTATAGAAATTAATTATTATTGATTGTTTTTAAACATATGAACCCAGGCAACATGCTGTTTACTAATCAATAATAATAATAATAATAATAATAATAATAATAATAATAATAATAATAATAATAATAATAATAATAATAAAGTTGGAAGGGTCATCTAGTCCAACCCCCTGCTCAGGCAGGAAATCCTATACCATTTCAGACAAATGGCTGTCCAGTCTCTTCTTAAAAACTTCCAGTGTTGGAGCATTCACCGCTTCTGGAGGCAGGTTGTTCCACTGGTTAATTGTTCTAACTGTCAGGAAGTTTCTCCTTAGTTCTAGGTTGCTTCTCTCCTTGATTAGTTTCCACCCATTGCTTCTTGTCCTGCCTTCAGGCGCCTTGGAAAATAGCTTGACTCCCTCTTCTTTGCGGCAGCCCCTGAGATATTGGAACACTGCTATCATGTCCCCCCTTGTCCTTCTCTTCATTAAACTAGACATACCCAGTTCCAGCTAAAGAACGTTATGGTAAAAAATTAATAAAATATATTTTAAAAAAGATATTCTAGTTTCTATATATATTCTATTTTCTTCCATTTACAGTTGTTTTTATGTTATGGTATCAGCACCAAATTGGATGATGGCATCCCTGGTCAAAGGAAGAAGAGTCAGGGCCTCACTGCTTATGTTTCCTTAAAGAAAAGGAATATTTCTCCCTGTTCCTCCTGCTGCTATGAAACAACTGTTTCAGCCAGCCCAATGTCCAAATGGCATCAAGGCAGAAGTCCAGACATTTTTCCAGAGCATCTTTGCTGAATCAGCTGCCAAAAACTATGACTGTACTTGTCTATCTGGCAGCTATGCCATGCTATGATCTTCCAGCATCCATTAATTGTGTTCATTTGATGAAAAAGAATGTATTCATTAATGCTCAATTTGGAGAAATGATAAAGTGAAAACTAGAGATGAAAGCCTTGTCTATGAAGAGCGTTGGTGAAAAATTACTGCAGTTCTAGAAATATATTTCAGTGAGTTCAACAGCTGGTGGCTTTTCCTTGGGCAAATTTTAAAATTATTATGGAATAATAATCATGGAATCAGAATCTTCACCCAGCAATTGATGAGTCTAAATCAGTACTTATTCCTCTGGAATGAATTTATTCAGCATGATGTATTTCAACTGTCATTTATTTATAATGTATGCACACATAATAAAAATGCCAGTTTCCATAGTTGAAACTGAACAGTCTTGGGGGGGCATTGTGGGAATTTTTTTCCTTGCAACTTCTAGCCAAATTCAGTCCACTTTCTATTTTTATTTGTGATGGGAGAGGATCAGTGGGTTTTCCCATCACACCAATTTTAGACCTATTCTGTTTTCTCTTTTTAGAGAAGCAATAGAAAGTTTCCCTATCATTTCATGGATATTTGCCTAAACAGAAAAACAGGATGACCATAGGTGAGTAAACAAAGCAATGGGAGTAAGAATGACTTTTAACTTATTGCTGGCTTCCCCATTGACTTTTCTTTCTAGGAAACTAGCAGGGAGCACTGGAAATGATGACCACATGACTGCAGCTGACTGGGGCTGACAGTAGCACTGAAGTGGCCACAACTTTCTCAAATGACAATCCCATGGGAATCATGGGTCCTGGATTTTGGACACATTCTATCAGTTATTAGCCCATTTGAGGTAATTGATTAAAAAATGGTTGCCCCATGATGCACCGTTTCACCCAATTGAACATTACAATCAAACAAGACATGAATGTTTTAGTGGTATACAGATCCTAAGCCAAGGCCCCTTACATAACTTCTTTTCAATATTAAGTAGGGGGGGGGGAATAATCCTTTTTCAGTCAGAAAATGCATGTTCTTTGGCTATGCAAGAACTTGAACCCTAGGCTTGTTTCATCAAATACAGTATTTTATATCATTATTAATATTTTATATCATTTGAAATATTAATTTATATATCTCTATTTCTAATATGAATTTTTATGTTGTAAAAAATAGTATACAAATTCTATGCCTTGGGAAGTTAAGCTACTGTTGTGACCTAACGTATTGAAATAAATGGTAATGTATTCTCTAGGTGCATGAAGTTGTATTTGCATATGAAACTCTGTGTGAAAGGAAAGGAAAGGAATCTAGTGGTAACCATTATAGGACATACCCTGCTTAGTCCTTACACCAATTTTCTACCTCATTTCCTTGAACTTAGTAAAGAACTAGTTTCTAGTAAAGAGCAGTTTTGCTGATAAATCACCATAACATACTATTCACTAAGCGTTATTACATGAATGATAACAATAACTTTGCATATTAGTTGTCTCTTACAATGCACTATAATATCCATACTTTATACATCAATTCCACTAAATGTAATTTACCCTCAAGTAAATGACCCTAAACTTGTCTCGTTAAATTTATTGGAGCATATTTTTGAGTCGATATGTAGGAGATTGAGCTTCAGAAAATGTAATGTCTATCTTATAACAGAATACAGAGTTGGAAGGGACCTTGGAGGTCTTCTAGTCCAACCCCTTCTCAGGCAGGAAACCCTGCTTGAGAAATTGAAATTTCAGACAAATGGCTGTCCAATCTCTTCTTAAAAACCTCCAATGTTGGATCTCCCACAATTTCTGGAGGCAAGCCATTCCACGGATTAATCGTTCTGTCAGGAAATTTCTCCTTAGTTCTAGGTTGCTTCTCTCCTTGATTAGTTTCCATCCATTGTTTCTTCTACTTTGCCAAGAGCTTGTTCCAGCTCAGAGAAGAAGATCACGAAACTCAAGGGAGCTTTCTGTAATCATGGGATTGGTAGTCCCAAAGGTGCTTTTTTAAGGAGGCAACTCTACTTCCCCACCTCTTCAATAGATCTATCTCTACCCATTCTAGGGGTCATAGAAGCCACAAAATGGATGCTAGTGAACTACATGGAACCTCTAAATCACTATTTTGGCACTCTTGTTCTACTAGTAATGACAACATGTTTCAAGAGCCAGTTAAAGTTCCTAATATAATCCTTAAAGTTTAGATTGGGTTGGGTTTGAATCAAGCATTTTATTGTGAAATTCTAAGAAATTCTATATATCAGAGGTCCCCAACCTTGGTCACTTTATGACTTGTGGACTTCAACTCTCAGAATCCCTCAGCCAGCCATGCTGGCTGAGGTATTCTCAGAGTTGGAGTCCACAACTCCTAAAGTGGCCAAAGCTGGAGACCCCTGATATATATAATAGATTGTCTTCCAAGTCAAACTGTGCTGGTCATCGTTATATGACATGGTCTAATGAATAAGCAACTGTTGTAGTGTTTCTCAACTGTAGTGTATGATTGAAGAACCTGAAGAAGCTTCTTGAATGAGAATCAAATGTCTTCAAAGAAAAACAAGAAAGTCCAGTTGCCTCTTGAAAAAGCACCTTTGGGACACTTAACTGTTGGTTTTCACATTATCACCCTAAGCCAGGGGTCTTCAAACTTGGCCCTTTTGTGACTTGTGGACTGGCTGAGGAATTCTGGGAGTTGAAGTCCACAAGTCATAAAGGCCAAGTTTGATGACCCCTGCACTAAGCTAATGTTTAATGTTTTGTTATATAAGTCCTGCCCTAGCTGGGTTCATATATCACATTGAGTCATAAACATTGTTTAAAAACCACAAGGATGTTTCACACCAGAGCCCTAAAACCATTTACAGTATAACAAGACTGGTTTACTGCTAAGAACTGATCTAAAAGATTTCTTACTGTATGTCACCATTCACCATTCAAGGGACTTTTTGGAAAATACTTCCAAATAAACAAACCTTCCCCCAAAGTAGAGATGTTTTATTTATAGATAAAATAAAAATTTTCAATTCTATTTGCTGCAGACATAGATCATTACAAACAAAATAAGTATCTTTAAGCAGTTTAATCTGTATGGTAATGTCTCCTTTAAGTTAAGCTGTTTCCCTGTCTAGCCTAGCATTTCTAAAGTTTCCTAGCAGCCCCTCCATTCCAGGGCTTTTAGCTTTTGATACAGATAAGGTCAAATGCTGCCACCTGTGGAGGGAAAATCTTTCTCAGAGAATCAGGTAAGTATATTCTGTTGTGGCTCCAGCCCCAGTGGAACAAGTGATATAACATTGGAAGGATGCAAAAGAAAGGAACACCATCTCTTCCAAATGGATCACTTGATCTAAAAGAAAAAATAAGGGAGAGGGAGGTCTGGTCCATTAAAAACAAAAATCAGGTTTTATTTTTCTCTTCTTTAAAAACTTTTCTATATTGGTTTAGGCATTGGCTTGTCCTTTAATAATACCGTAAGTGCCTAAAAGCCAGTGTTCTGGAGATGCTTTGTTTATGATAAATAGGTCCCCAATAGCTTGTAAGTGCTTGCTGTTTCATTACAAAAGATGTAAGCAGTGGTAAAAGAATTGCCTGCTGTTGCTTTCAGAAACCACAAGCCATGAAACCAGTGTAGAAATAGATAGCCAGATAGATTAGAAAAAACATTAATAAGGAAGCTTTTAAAATTTCCCTTTAACTTGGCATACACCTGATTTTTACTTTTCTTCCTCCTCCTCCTCCTCCTCCTCCTCCTCCTCCTCCTTTTTCCTACAACATCATTAAAACTAAATCTTCCATCCTGCATTAGGTAAAACTCCAAGGAAACAACCTTTCCCAGCCCTCGATTAATCCAAAGAGTGAACACGGGGACGAGACAGATGGGATATAATTTGGGCATGGAGAGAAATTGTCATCATCCCACTTTAATTAGCATTATAGCCAGGCGCTCTCTCTTCAGATATAAGCAGATATGACAAAGATGTGTTTCATGTATTCAAGAGGGTAATTAAACTGCCACATGCTCAAACCAATATGCACACAGGCCTGATTAAAAAGCTGGAGACAAAACAATGATGGATGAGGTTTTAATGTGCATGGTTATGGAGGAGGAGAAGGAGGCGGAAGAGGGGAGTAGAAGGATTAAGATGAATCAATGTGGTCTTGCAGTGAAAAAAGTGAAACGGATTAACAAGGACTAACAGAAAGCCGAGAGAGGGGGTGAGTAAAATAATACAATACAGGTAGTCCTCAACTTACAACAGCTTGTTTAATTTATTTTATTTATTTATTTATTTATTATATTTTTATCCCGCCCTTCTCCTTGCGGACTCAGGGCGGCTAACAGCCTAATAAAAACAAATACAAAAGTACAAAAATACTACCATTAAAACGTAATTAAAAGGAAATATTAATTTGGCCTTTGTTATTTTAAAAATTGTTTTAAAACCCAACTAAAAATACCCCTTAGGCCAGTCCTGCCAGCTTAA
>NW_015387166.1:137902-140490 GCF_001527695.2 Protobothrops mucrosquamatus
CAGGATCCTGTCCACGTCCTCGGGAGCCACAGAGTCAAACTCCTCCCATATAATAGTCTCAAGACCTGCTCCCGTCTCCTCCCCCGGGGCCACCCAGTCAGAGTCTAAACCCTCTCGAATCCGAGCGACTTTGTCATACAGATATTGAGCAAAATCCTCAGCCCTCCCCACCAGGGGGTCCCCCCCCTCAACTGAAGGATGGTTCAACGTTACAATGGCACTGAAAAAGTGACATGGCTGTTTTTCACACTTACAACTGTTGTTGCATCCCCATAGTCACATGATCAGAATTCAGCTGCTTGGCAACTGACTCATATTTATGATGGTTGACATATCCTGGGCATTGTATGATCCCCTTTCCTAACCTTCTGACGAGCAAAGTCAATGGGAAAGCCTGATTCACTGAACAATCATGTTACTAACTTAACTGCAGTGATTCACTTAACAACCGGGGCAAGAAAGGTCATAAAATGGGGCAAAACTCATTTAACAAATATCTCATTTAACCACAGAATCTTTGGGCTCAGTTGTGGTTGTAAGTTGAGTTCTACCTGCGTGGTTTAATATTGGTAAATATTAAATAACAGAACAATGTTTTGCCAAACACCATTGCTAAGATCTGGTCTGGAGTAAGAATCCAGCATCTGATTATTTTTCCTTTCAACAGAAGGCAACTAGACACTTCTGGAATATGATGTTTCATTTCATTTCTACTTAATAGATGTGACTAAGGTGTCACAGCTCTTCTGTGAATTTGTCTCATTTCTTTTTTAAAAATAACTTAAAGGAGTGTCTATCACCACACTGAAGCTACTGGCATACAGGTATACTGGATGAAAGATTTTTTTTATATATGTTCTCATCAGAAATAGGTCTGAGAGAAGGTTAATAACCAAGAGTGGTGCAGCTTGGAATTAAATCTCTAAAAGCCATAGTTTACATGCCAGGTCAAACAATCTCAGTTGGCAATATGTTTCCCAAAGTGGGCATTATTTCACAAATTACCTGCACCTGACTGCCCAGCTTCATCAGGCCTATAGATTTGAAATACTGTCTTATTAGATGTTGAAAACACATGGGAAAGAACATGTAGAAGACCATGATGTTTTAAAGCAGCCAGGTCCCAAGATGAATATGGCTTTAAACAATTTTCCCAACCTGTGTCTCCTTCAGCTGTATGGATTTATAATAATTGATAACTATTCAATGGGGTATCCAGGTTGGGGGAAGCTTTTTGAAAATTTAACAGCAGAATCTTGAATTGAAGTCAGTCCACAGTTAAAATGCATCCAGTATGTTTTAATTAAAATAAGAAAAAAAACACGATCAAAATGCCAAGCTCCAATAGCAATCTAATGGCTTTACTCCATTCCAATTTCTGTTTCCAGATGCTTGTCAAGAATAAGTCCTTAATGAGCCCAACGCAATAATCTAATTTTAAGGTAACTGGGGTATGAGCTATTAAGGCAAGATATGCTTTTGTTAGTTAAGATCCCTGCCAGCAATTTCCAACTGGCAGTATTTGAACATCTATTAAGAATGCCAGAATAACAGCATTTCTCTCTATTCCCTAAAATCTATTCGCTAACTCTGAACATTCTCAAGCACGCTCAGTGCCATTATATAAAGTCTTGCAAAGTTAGTAAGCAACTTTGAGACAAATCTTCAGAGCATGTCATCCATGCTCAGGCAGAAAACTGCAATTGAGAATAAGATCCTCTTCACAAAATGGCTACCATGGTATCTGCAGCTGTTACAAAATACTCTTTTACTGGAAGGCAAACTAATGAGGTTGATTCCCACCATTCATACAACCTTCCAGGATCAGCTGCAAAAATCAAGACGATCATTGGATATTATTGAGTTATATATTATTGATGTTGAGTTAGTGACATCAAGTTGCAGTAGAACAGGGGTCTTCAAACTTGGCCCTTTTATGACTTGTGGACTTCAACTCCCAGAATTCCTCAGCCAGGCATGCTGGCTGAGGAATTCTGGGAATTGAAGTCCACAAGTCATAAAAGGGACAAGTTTGAAGATTCCTGCAGTAGACCCACCTGGACAGCTTATAAAAAACATCCCAGAATGGAGGGTAGTGCAGATCTACAAAGGGGAAGTCCAACTTAATTATCTTTAACATCTTGTTCCTCTTTCATTTTTGTCTTTGTCCCAATTTATGGCTTGCAAATAGAGTAAGCTTACCTATATAGCCTATGTATGCCTCTGATGTTTTTTTAATATATTTTTTCTTAAAGCATGCCAAGTTTTTTATTATTAATTAAAATAATAATATAATAATAATAAAGTTGGAAGGTACCTTGGAGGTCATCTAGTCCAACCCCCTGCTCAGGCAGGAAACCCTATACCATTTCAGACAAATGGCTGTCCAGTGACGCCGCTGCTGCGCGAGCTGCACTGGTTGCCGGTGGCCTTCCGGGTGCGCTTCAAGGTGTTGGTTATCATCTTTAAAGCGCTCCATGGCATCGGACCTGGATATCTCCGAGACCGCCTTCTGCCGCAGGTTACCTCCCATCGGCCGGTACGCTCCCACAGAGTGGGTCTCCTCAGGGTGCCGTCAGCCAGACAGT
>NW_015387166.1:140848-184457 GCF_001527695.2 Protobothrops mucrosquamatus
TCGTCCTTCTCTTCGTTAAACTAGACATACCCAATTCCAGCAACCGTTTCTTATATGTTTTAGCCTCCAGTCCCCTAATCATCTTTGTTGCTCTTCTCTGTTCTCTTTCTAGAGTCTCAGCATCTTTTTCACATCGTGGTGACCAAAACTGGATGCAGTATTCCAAGTGTGGCCTTACTAAGGCCACACTTGCAAAGTGAATCAGGGAATCCAGCAAGCATCAAAGCAGTTCCATTGGTACACATGGAACTGTTGCCTTACCTTTGCCCTATTCTAATCAAATTGTATAGTATAAATTAAGTTGCATTAATTAATCTAAATAAGTCTGAAAGTCAGATGAAAGGCAATTAGAATTATTTTTTGAACAAACTCTGCAATGGGGCAAAAAAAGCCTACAGGCCTCACAAGCAAACAACTTGCTTGCTTTCTTCATTTGCAGCCAAAAATGGATTAATCCAGATCATACAGCAATTTTGCCCAAAACAGCAAAAGGAGTTATGTATAGGACAGGATTGCTATTGAACTAATAGAAAAGACAGGAGAATTCCACTTTCCTATTTCAAATCTCATGCTGTAAGAGATAAGGTTTAAAATGTGGGTTTTGTCTGTAGACAGAGGAATAATGGTAGTACAGAGATGATCAACATCATTTTTGTGTTTTGAAGGGGCCAACCTCAGACATGCAGAAGGGTTAATGAGTTCTTAATGACACTAGAATTCGATGTTCTAGCCACTGAGGGAACACTACCCTGCCCGCACAAGGATTTTTTAAAAAAATACCCTGGCATTAAAATATGGTGCAGAAAATCGTTTGTGAACTGGCTGCAAACATTATTATTAAACAAAATAAGAGTGCATAAGAGAAAATCTTAAATCAGATCAAGGAGCTCACCCTGAACTAACAATCTTTCCAAGAGGACATTGGGTCTTGTTTGCATTCTGTGCAGTTTCACATCGGTGTTGTTGATATTTAAGGATAGGAAACCATCATATTGTAAGAAAATTTGATAGAAAATGGTGTAAAAAGCAGAGATAACAAACCAAAAGTCTAATGAAGCCAGACTATAAAGAGCAGAATACCTCCTGACTTTTACCTTTCTGGTTTTTACTTCTTTCCAGCTGGTTCTCATTGTAATTTGACTGAGAAGCTGTATCAGCGTGAAACAATCTTTCAGTAATTTTTCATGCAGAAACTCAGCCGATACATTCCCTCTAAGAATAATGCATATGTGGCAATTCCAAGAAAGACATTTACAATAGTAATACACACTAAAAACTCAAAGGAGAGGCTCCTTTTGGAGAAAGTTATTCTGAATAAAACATTTTTAAGACTAGAGATTTTAATGTGAGAAAAAAAAATGAGAATTGGTTATGGGAAACCTGGGAACTTATTATCTTAGCATCTCAATTATGGTAGAGGGTGCATCACAAAAATATGGCCTTGATCTTAAAAATGAAGGATTAATTTTGAATCCATTAGCTGCTTGTTCAGAAAAAAACAGTTTCTTGGAGTTCAATTGTTTATCTGTTGAAGATTTGATTATGATTTATTCTTAAATAAGCTCCTTATTACAGCTTAGTGAATTGTTGTTGAACACATAAATACCACAGTACTGTCTTATGTCTAAGGATGTAATATGGCTGTACAGTATTACTATTGTCCTTGTCATCTTGTCTACGACCTTCTCCTATTGGTATCTTATGATTATATTGTTGTTTGTATGTACACTGAGAGTTTATGCACTGGAGACAAATTCCTTGTATGTCCAGTCACACTTGGCCAATAAAGAATTATTCTATTCTCTATTGGGGGAAAATATAACAATTCCTTTCTTCTGATGGAAACTCATTGAACCATACTGGGCACACTGCATCCTGATGAACTGGTGATAAGGAAATTAATTTGGGTGGAAGATAGACCTTGGAATGTTTAGGAGGACTTCAGTGCTTCTGGATATAATAATTTGCCTGGGGCATCTGAAACTGGATTCATGAATGGGGCAGGGATGGGTGAGGGACCAAGAGAAGTTCTTGGATTTCACTAAGACTTTATTAAACAGGAAGACATGCATGAAAACAATAAGAACTTGCTGTTCCTCAAAGCGTTTAGTCAATAATACTCAAAGAGCATTGTTGTGAAGGGAGATCATTAGCCAGCAGAACTCAGACGTTCTTAATACACAGCCACTCAGACAGACTTCACCAAGTTCTGCATGTTGTAGTTTGTACTTCCAATATTTGAGGTACTTTGTACTTTGTTTGTAGTTTGTACTTCCAGTATTAGAGGGGCTGTCACAGAGATGAGGGAACTGACTTATTCTCCAAAGCACCAGAGAGCAGATCAAGAAGCAATGGGTGGAAGCTTGTTAAAGAGACATCCAACCTAGAAGTAAGGAATTTTTTTCTGACAGTGAGAACACTTCATCAATGGAATAGTTTGTCTCCCGGAGTTGTGGGTGCTCTATCACTGGAGATTTTCAAAAATAGACTGGACAACGATTTGACTGGGATGGTGTAAGGCTCCTGCCTTGAGCAGGGGATTGGACTAGAAGACTTCTAAGGTTCCTTCAAGCTCTATGATTCTAGGTTCTATGTTAAGCAGCTGCACATTCTGAGACATGTATAAAATTCAATTACCCCAATCCCTCCAGGCTGGAGAGGAGGGATGCTTCTTTAGGAAACACAGAACAATTCCAGAGTTGCAAACAACAAGAACAGATGTGCAGAGGTGGAGTTGACTAGCAGTGGGGAAGAAAGAGAGATTTACGTTTCCTGGCCAATCTCTGATTAAAGTGGAATTTCCATGATTCAAAATTGCATAAAGAGAGAATCTGATTCAAGACTCATCTGTCTTTCAGAGGAACAGGAAAAGGTTGTGTGTTTTTATGCAACTTGGGGCTTCTTTACAGTTGAGTTTCTTTAAATTAGCAGCATCACAGTATCATATTTTGTATGCCCAGAGCCCTTTAGTGATAGTTTATAGTTTTTCAATGAAACAATAGATCTTTTTATTATTTAGCAAATTTTATTTAGTAATTAGTCACAATATATTATTTGAATTCTACACTTTATTTCCTTCATCATTAAATGTTTTAAAGGTGACCACTTGGCTTATCATTTGTATTTTTCAAACATTAGCCAGTCACTATTGTATTCCAGGAAAAGCATCCTTTTCCAAATTACTTGCTCTTGGCCTTGTCATTTGTAGGTCCACTGTTGGTACTTTCTTTGACTTGTGAGATAAAATTTGTTCCATCTGTCTTTCTTTCATTTTATACACAGTATTTTGGAGATGGTCCATAGATGCAGACATTGTTAGTAATAGTATTGATACTATAGTTATTAATTTCCGGTTCCATTTTCCCAATATCTCCTGCAATGTTTCTGATGTTACAATGTTTTATGTCATTTCGTTAGTCCCAATATTAATCGACACAAGGAATAGGCATCCCCTGCCTTGTATACACATGGATGCAGCAGGAACTACCAAGTAGATACACTAAAATCAGAGGCAGTGCTTACAGCAGACACAAAAGTGTGAGGAATAAAAATCAATTCCAAAGGTGTTGGAAAACATAACAAGATTTATTGAAGCATTTGCAAAGGCTGGTGGATCTCAGTTACGTGAAATAAGAGACCACACTCCAGATTAGTTTAGCATAAACTTTTATACCCGTCCCATAGAATTACGCCACATCCTTCCTTTCCAGGCCCGGTTAATAGGTCCAATCTGGTCACATGCTTTCCGACCACCTAGCAACAAGTTTTCAGACTTTACAACTGTTCTTCATTCTCATCTTATCTTTCCTTTTTTCCTTGAATATGGCATCCTCCCAACTTAGAATGCTGCTTATCCCCACTAGCTAGCTAAGCTGGAAATTTTCAACATTTACAAATGATACATTTCTCACAGAAGGTTCCTGGGAAGAGGAAGTTGAGACCTCTGATCTTTGATGGGATACACTTAGACCTGCAAGCTCTTGCTTATTTGAAGCCACCACTCCCTAGAACAAAAATCTAGAACTACAAATCCACAGGCAGTGGCTCAGGGTATTTAGAGCTGAGCCAAGTCAATCTGAAAGCTTTGCCAGTTGCAGAGTTCTAGTTTCTCACCCATTCTGCATTTGTTAAATGTTTCAGTATACAACAGTTTGGACTCATTACTAGTATAAGGAGTTAAAATTAAACCCTGAAGGCTTTAGGAATTTTCAGTAAAGGTGTTTTTTTCTTTGTGCATCTCTCATTCTCACGCTTACAGAGCACAATTGGCTTCTTGCTATTTAAGCAGAAGCAGAATGCAACCTAAGAATCTTGGGATATTATATCTGAAAGTGCTAAGAGAGAGAAAAAAAACCACTTAAAAAGAACCAGGCATCTCACTATAGTGTGCGCTTTCCACTTAACTCATTACGGAATAACAACAGCATTTTATATTTTTTGTTTTATTGCTCAGTGTCCGAAACAAAGCTTCTGTCTATTCTTTCTTTTAAGGAGGGAGCACCTGAGACAGTTTTCAGATTTTTGCAATACCTACTCACAAAAAATAACTTTGCTTGCTCTGAACTTTTAATGCTGCTGCTATAAAAACGTATTTGCCAATATATCTTAGGTTGCAATCTTATAAATCATTATATTGAAAGAAAAACCAGTGAACCAACTGGTACTGTACTTACTTCCTACCAGGCATCTGTGTTTGAGTTTATTCATAGCTATCTAATATGCTGCTTTCAAATTTAGACCTTCTAAATATTTATATTTAAAGTATTTATGCTTTATTAACACACTATTAAAACACATGTACCATATAGGGGGTTCATATGTACAGAGTGTTCTAATAATGAGGCTCATCAAGAAGGACTAGGGATGACATGAGAGCAGTATTCCAATATCTAAGGGGTTGCCAGAAAAAAGATGGAGTCATCCTACTCCCCAAAGCACCTGAAGGCAGGACAAGAAGCAATAGAAGGAAATTTCCTGAGGTAACAATTAATCAGTGGAATGACTTGCCTCCAGAAGGTGTGCTGCTTCCACACTGGATGTTTTAAAGAAGAGATTGGACAACCATTTGTCTGAAATGGTATAGGGTTTCCTGCCTGAGCAGGGGGGGGGGGGTTGGACTAGAACAGGGGTCCCCAATGCCCAAGCTGTAGCCCAGTTCCCCTCTCCCCCCCCTCAGCCCAGCTGCCAAGCCACAACATTTGGGGACCGCTGGACTAGAAGACCTCCAAGATCCCTTCCAATTCTGTTATTCTGTAGTAGAAAAAGACAAGAGAATACCAGAGGTAATGTCATGAAAAAACATATTATTGTCTTTAATTGATTTAGATCATTGATCCATTTAGGCCAGATAATAGTGACTGAGGGTGGATCTCCAAGGTTTGCATCAAGAATTTGTCTATCTCTATCTTAAAATATTGGAGACTAAACTTGTGATCACAGTGCTAAATATGCACTGTGCAAATGTATTACTTTCTTTTTTTGTCGTATGGATAGCTTGTGAAATTCCATAAACACGCCAGGCCAATTGCACAAAACCTTAACCTGGAAGCTATCACATATGCAGACCATACAGCATACTCACACACGGAGACCGAAGGTTGACATCAGCAGATCTGCTTTCACCTACTTCCAATAATTTTCAGAATTTGGAAAGAAACCAAAAAGTAAGCAATATTTGTTTTCCCCCAGCAGTCACTTGTTTGACAGCAGTGATCAAGGTATTCCTCTCATCTGCTTTCATTGATCCTTTGCTGCTTCTCTAGTCAACATCACAAGCTGGATTTATTAGTGAACCAGGTCTTCATTCCTTCAATCTTTTTAATAACTCAGAAAAAAAATAATCACCTTGTTTTTCCTTGCATGTTTTCGCTAAGCAGCATACACTTTCTCAAGCTGGATCCCATAAGTAGATAATGTCAGAAATCCTTACAACACCTCTGGCAAGAAGACACGAGTCGACGAGTTCCCAGGTGGCTGGATTTAATCAAGGAACTTCTGGCATGTGTTTAGGCAAGTAAACAACTATCAAGTCAGCGCTGGGAGCAACCGCCTGCCAATGCCTTACATACATCCTCCAACTGACCCCACCCCCCGCCCGCCTAACCAGCATCTGGTATGCGCGGTCTTAAGATGGCCAGGCAAGACACACTGCAGCCTCCCAGTCCCGTGAGCGTCCCTGCACCATTTGGCTGTGCTTCAGGCTGCGCCGACAGCTCTTGGCTCCCTGCCGCGGCCTTGCACCCATCAGCTGTTCGGCGGCCGGGATACAAGCCGCTCAGCTTCAGGCTGCACCATCAGCTCTTGGCTCCCTGCCGCGGCCTCGTGCCCATCAGCTGTTCAGCAGCCAGGAGACGGAGCCGCTCAGTTGATTGTTGGGACAACCACGGAGCTGACATCCACGCTGCCAGGTAGAACGGGAAGGGCTGTTGGCGCCGGCTGCTGGTCTCCTTTGCCGCCCCGCATGTCGTTCTCGACCCCTCCCCCCGCCCATTCATGTCGAGCCCACAGGGGCTTGACAGGTAAAACTATCATTTCGAAATGTAATCTAGCCATCATTGTATTGAAATCACTATGGCCTCAAAACAACAGAGAATACCCGGATACTTGCAGTAATATCAGAGCATCCAACATACATCTTGTGAGAATAAGAGTCAATAAAGAGAAGAGCTCTATTTTTATATCTGATCATGCTCCCCAATAATATTTTTTTAGACAAGTGAATTTTACTAGTTCAAGATGCTATTTAAATATATCAAACAAATTTAATAATTGATTGGTATGCTTTTAAGCTTTCTATTTGTTTTGGCTTCATGGGGTGGAAAAAGGAAATTTAAATGCAAAAATGGGAAAGAAAGAAACATTTGAATACTTATGTGTTAGTTCTAACTTTGTAATTATGTAATGCTTTATACGCTCTAAACTGTAACTTAGTCATCGGCATTTATTCAATATTAAATATTTATTAAATTATATAAAAACAGAACTAGGAATCAAAATAAAAATATGGGAAATTTGGGAGCTTTTACACTGAAATGGCAACTACATATTATTTGTAAAATTTTGTAATGTATATAATGATTCCAATACAATAAATATAACCATTTTAATTTTTTTATAATTGGACTCTCATTTTGATACAATGGTTTCTGGTGAAAAAAAATGTATTTTTTAATAAAATACAAAAACAGCATATTTTGCTGATTAGGTGGCCTCCAGGTAACTGCTACCTGGAGAAATCCTTACAGTTTTCTTGGCAAAGTTTTGCAAAAGTGGTTTGCCATTGCCTTCTTCCTAGGGCTGAGAGAGACTGACTGGACCAAAGCCACCCAGCTGGCTTTGTGCCAAAGGTGGGATTAGAATTCATACTCTCCTGGTTTCTATCCTGATGCCTTAACCTAGCTAGAAACCAGATCATAGGAAGCCAATTCATAAGAAATAATGGACATTAGTAAGTCCATAAAAATAGAGAAGATCACTTGTCCAGATGGATTTTTTTCCCTATAGAATGATGTTAGATATACATGGAATTTTATGTATATCTAAACTCCTATGTTTTTGGAAGTCTATAACAATTCTTCTGTAAGTAAAATGTTTCTGGTTGGTTTTTTTTAAAGAAGCTTACATGATAGTAACAATAAAGCCAGGTAAAGCTTTTGCCTGATTTTTCTGATAAATATAAACGTTAAAAGGTTGACAGCAACTCTGGCACAGAGATTGTAAACTATATTAATACTGCATAATCTGTTTTCAGAAAAGGAAGACCGGCTTCAGCCAATATTAGATTGTTAACTGATAATTTAGAAATATGGTAATAATAATTTGAATTGGCAGTGATAGCTTCATTGGATTATAAAAACAGATTTAAATACTCTAAATACTTTTACTCATATCTAAGTGGATATAAAGAGATATTAAATTTTTCTATGAGTTTATGGGAAAGAATAAGTATTGTTAAAACGAATATTACTTCTACAGTCACAAATTTTCTAAGAGGCTGTATTTAGGCACTTTAAACAGATTATTAAGTTCCGGGGAATGTTTTTATGTGATGGACAAAACCCACACTCTTTAAACTTCTCTACCTAATTGCAACTTTCAGAAGAAGTTGAGTTTTTAATTTTGAGTTCTTCACATTTGCATTCAGACTATATTTGAACTATTGCTTAGGTGGGGGAGGAATTAATTTTTTAAAAGAAAAAGAGAAAAGACCCTAAATCCGCTCTTGTTCACACTATTGACCCATGACTGTTGTGCTAGGTTTGCCCAACCATATTGTGAAGGATGTGGATGATAAAACAGTAGTGGGCCTTATTGAAGATAACAATGAGGGTGCTTACTGCAAGGAAGAAGAGGGTTTGGTGAACTGGTGTAACAAAAACAGCCTCATTTTAAATTTAGGAAAAACTAAAGAGATCATTGTCAATTTCTTGAAAAGGCAGCCACAGCCACACACTTCTGTGTATTAATGATTTACCTGCAGAGGGGGTTAGCAGCATCAAGTTTTTGGGTGTGCACAAACAAGTAAACTAGCTTGGTCATTCGATAGTGAGACACTGGTGAAGAGGGCACAGCAGTGCCTGTACTTTCTGTGTCTCATGAGAAAAGTACATCTTCCTTCCCCTGTCCTTACCACTTTTTATAGAGGGACGATCGAGAGCATCCTGTCATATTGCATTATTGTCTGGTTTGGAAGCATTACTGCTTCGGACAGGAAGGCAATGCAGAGAGTGGTAAGGATGGAAGAAAAGATTATTGGTCGTTCACGTCCTTCTGTCTAGGGCATGGCATATAAGCGATGCTTGAGCAAGGTCTGCAGGATTGTCTGGGACCCTACACATCCTCTTCACGACCTGTTTTCCTTGTTACCTTCTGGGAGGAGGCTTTGTGATATTCTGAAGCAGAATATCCAAATTCAATCACAGTTTTGTTCCATATACATCAACCTTGTGAAATCTCAAGTTTCTTTTTCCCACTATGTATTCAAAATGGACAGTGATTAATAGTTATATGTATATATGTATGTATATAGCATGTGTATATGTGTGTTATGAATGTGCATGGGTAAATATATACTTTCTTTTGAGACCAAGCAACAGAAATTCATTTTTAATGTGGGCCAGTGTGCTCACAGTAAAAAATGACAATAAAGGTTATCTTAAAAGGTAAGATGAATCATATGTACTAACTGATGGGGCTGGGAAAAAAAATCCTAAATGCAATCCTACATTATATCAACAGAAGTGTTAAGATCAAGAGAAGTTGTAATTTCTCTCTATTCTGCATAAACTGTACCTCATTTAGGATATTGTATCTAATTCTGGATACTGAATTTTAGAAAAGAGATTGACAAAATATAGAATTCATCAAGAGGATAAGAGGATTGGAAGTAAAAACTTAATGACTGGAGGGACTGGAGAACTTCAACAAGACTTACTTTGGAATCATTATTTGTAAATGCTTCTTATATATGTCTTCAGTAAAGAGGAGAAGGAGAATTTATGTGGCAAATTAAAAAAAAGAATTTTGGGGATTAACGCAAGATAAAAACTCCAGCATTATGCAAAAGTTCATGCTAAGGCACGGTTTGTTGACAAGTTATAATGGCTGAGTTCACAAGCCACATGTTTTGATCCATGTAACATGCTAAACCAAAACGAATTACTCATGTGGCATAATACGATCTGTGACTCCTGTGATTGTTTCAAAATTAATAGACTTAGCAAGTTTCTAACCGACTATAAAACCTGTAAAATCTGTCTGCCTGAAGATAATTTGGGAATGAGTGAATTGTGCACAATATCAACAGCAGAGTCCTCATCAACTGTCTGAAAAAAATGCCATCCTTTGAAGATAAAGTGAGATGAATAGGTAGCTAATGATATCAACATAATAATTTTAGAGTGATATGACATTCAAGGACACGCTTCCCTTGAATTATGTTAGCCTAGAGACAGCACAAGTGGAAAAAGGAGGAGTTGTATTATTGATAGCTGAAACTTTTATTATTAGCTATTATTGTTCTTAAAGTCGACATTAAAACCCTCTAAATGTCAAAGCTTTGCAAAGAGAGCAGCCTTTTTCTTTAAGCTATATAATTTCAGACTAAAGAATTATGTACCATTAAGACATTTATTACACCCAGCTTCCAACACGGTGCCTTGATTTATCAGAAAAACAATAATTGTGGGATTTGCTAGAGAACATGGCTGTAGAGTGTGTGGAGGAGGTACAAAGGGGATAAGAGATTTAGTTGGATGGTCAGACAGTATTCATTTGAAAAAGGGAGAAAGAATGCAAGGTGACAAATTCTTTAGGCCCTACCTTATATTTTTCTGTGAAGAAAGACTCTTTTTTTCTTTTAACGACCTGGTAATCCTTTGCATCGGGGTGGAGTTGGGGTGACTGAATTGAGCTGAGTGTTTACTGGCCAGATATCCTTCCTGACTCCTACGTGGAGCTCACAACAGATACCTGTATTTCCTCTTTGTGCCCAGAGAAAGAAATATCTGCCGCTACCTAGCATCGTACTCACATCCTCCTGATTGTGAGGCAAGAGCTCCAGCTCTAGGCCACCATGCCACTCTGAGGAAAGACTCTTCAATATCATCAAAATACATCATCCTTCACCTTACTTTAAAAAAAGTAAAGATAAAGGTTTACCTGTCAGTCATATCCATAGGTGCTCATCTCCATTTCTTAGCCAAGGGAACCAATGTTGTTCAAAGACAATTCTATGGTCATGCGACCAAAATGACTATATGCTGAGGTGCATGAAATGCTGTTATCTTCCCACCAAAGTGGTACCTATTTATATACTTGCATTTGTAGGCTTTTGAACTGCTAGGTTGGCAGGCGCTGGGGCACGTAACAGGAGTTCACTGATTTAGGCAGTACTTAAGTCTCAAACTGCCTATCTTCTGGTCAACAAGCCCAGCATAAATGTCTATGGAGATTCTCAGTCATCCAGGTCATAGTTATCCCAAAGGTGCTTTTTCATGAGGCAACTGCGAAAAAAAAAAAGCAAAAACAAAACAAGAAAGTACAGTTGCCTCGTGAAAAAGCACCTTTGGGAAGCCCAGCATCTTAACTGCTTGGCCGCCATGCCCCTTCATCTTTCTTAGGCAAGTAATAGCTTGTCCATCTCAGGGATATCAAAACAGTGCTCCCCCAAAAAGAGTGCCCCTAACATTAGTTAACTTCAGCCTCCTTAAGGGGAAGAATTTGACTTGTCATAATTAGGCTGTAAGTAGTTACTGGTCTGGAATATTGTTGTTTACAGATATCTAGAGGATACCCTCTGCCCTATGTATAAAAAAATAATGCAATTAGCTTTGAGTACTTTAAAGCTTGAATTAGAAGAATGAGGGGAGACAGCATTTGCTACTTGGGCTGTCCAGTTGTCAATCAATTAATCCATTCAGAGAGTGGTGGGATTCAAATTTGTGAACAACCAGTTCTCTGTGTGGATGCTACTTCCAGAAATCCATTCTAGGCCTGGGCAACAAAAAATTAGCTACCGGTTCTGCCGAAGTGGTGCAAACTGGTTGAATCCCACCACTGCATTCAGATAAGAATCCTTATCTGAATGGGATGAGCAGTTTCATCAGCTACTCCAAGCTCATATCCTGATTCTGAGTATAAAAATCAGTGATATTTTAACCTTTAAAAGCTGCATTCTCAAACAAGAACTTGAAGGTCAAAATTTGCTAATGGATTCTACTATCTTTTATCCTCCTCAAAATGCCCAAAATATCGTGGTGGTGCAGTGGTTAGAATAAACTATTGCAGGCTAATTCTGCCGACTTCCAGTAGTTCGATCTTAACTGGCTCAAGGTTGACTCAGCCTTCCATCCTTCCAAGGTCGGTAAAATGAGGACCCAGTTTGTTGGGGGGCAATATGCTGACTCTGTAAACCGCTAAGAGAGGGCTGTAAAGCATATGAAGCGGTATATAAGTCTAAGTGCTCTTGCTAATTGCTATTCTGTAGAAAATGGTACCCGTTTATCTGATAATCATTAAAAAGAGCTCTGCTGTCATCATAGAAAATGACAAGATCATTGACATGGAACAGTAACTGGAATTTTTCAGAAGAAAAATATGTAGCTTTAGATTCTGGCTTGTTCCATGAGAATCAACCCAATATTCCTCCTAGTTCATACGATGTAATACACAAACCATAAACAGAGCAGTCCATTTTTTTTTAGCAGCAGCAACAAGTAGCAGGAATGGCTGGTGAGAGTAATCCAAGTAATGTGCACTAACATGGTGCTTGCTCCCAGGTAAGCTTAATTCTGTTTCCTTTTTCCCATGCAAACATTGTTGATGAAACAATGATTTTTTTTAAAAAAAGTACACATAAGTACTATCACACTGCTACTAGCAGTAATTATAAATTCCCTGCACCTTTGAAAGAATTTTCCACATTAAAAATCTGAAATCCTCTCTTGGGTTCGTCCAGCCTACCTTGCCTCCCACTTAACTTAACTATGGCTCAGTAAAAGATTATTTAGCTTGAAGTGTTGGGAATATGCTCCTCTCCAATCAATTCCTCCCAACACCTAATAAGCACTGGCCTTTCCTCCTCATCATTTTGTTTGACAATCTATCGGTGATGTGCAAGCAATCAAATACAATTCCAGTTGTCAAGTCTTGATGAATAGAAGGGGGTGAAAGGTTCTTTCCCTGCTCAGCAATTGAGAACTGAAGGCCTGTTTATACAACACAAACGCCGTGTTTTAGCCCTCACCTAATTGTACAATCTTTCTCTTCTGCAGAAAGATCCCTTGACCTAATGCCAGTTTCTAATACAATGTAGATCACGGGCCAAAGATTGGCGCTCCTTCAACACCCACGGGGGAAATAGCTGTGTGAACTCTCTCCCAAAAGAAATTAAAAGTGCACACAGACAATCTAAAAGATGTACCCATAAAAGGTCAAATTCTGCAAGCTGTATAAATCTTGCAAACCGAACTGATGTATGCCCTTTCTTTTCATCGGCACCGTTTATTTCACAATTCACTGTTTTGTATAATTTATTCAGCATTTTGCAAGCTGAGATGGGGAGGGGGAGGCAGCAATGCTGGATGATAAAAGCCCATCCATGATCAATGGAAATCTTACTCAATGACCCACCAGCATTGGCCCAGGAGATTTGCCACAGTTTTATGCATAATTTTGCAGCTGAAAAGGTTAGTAATCAGAACACACACACACACACACACACAGAGAGAGAGAGAGAGAGAGAGAGAGAGAGAGAGAGAGAGAGAGAGAGAGAGAGAGAGAGAGAGAGAGAGAGAGAGAGAGAGAGAGTTCTAAAGAAGGTAGATTTGTATATCCAATTTTGCATAGCCAGCCTGAGGAAAAAAAAATAGCCATTACTTCATCAAACAGGGCTGAGCTGAAATGTTTTTCCTAACTGATATTTCAGCAATGAAGCAGGGAAACAACATTTACCAACTTGTAGCGAATCAGAGAAAGGGTAAAACTTTCAGCCTCACTTTGCAGTCTTCTACAAACAGTGCAAGATGCCACCAGCTGGTCAGAACTGCACAGAGTAATAGTTTTTAAAAGGCGACTTGGCTGGCTCACATGTTAACACTAAACCATAATTTGTTCTGCCGCGTTGTATAAACCTTAATTACAAACTATGGTGGTTTTGATTTGTAAACCACATTATATCTTTGTAGCGCAGGTGAGTCCACTTCAAGTGCTTACAAGCTCAACTCACAACCATTCATTTAGCGACCATTCCAAGTTACAGAAGAGTGATTTATGACCGTTTTTCACACTTATGACGGTTGCAGCATCCCCATGATCAGGTGATCAAAATTCAGATGCTTGGCAAATAATTCAGATTTATGACAGTTGCCGTGTCCCAGGGTTACATGATTATCTTCTGCGACCTTCTGACGAGCAAAGTCAGTGGGGAAGCCGTATTCACTTAGCAACCTTGTTACGAACTTAACAACTGCAGTGATTCACTTAGCAATTGTGGCAAGGAAGGCCGTAAAATGGGGTAAAATTCACTTAACAACTGTCTCGCTTAGCAAGGGAAATTTTGGGCTCAGTTGTGGTCATAAGTTGAGGACTACCTGTATTTCATCGGGTCCTGATTCAAGGAATGCTTCTTGAAAATTTTCTCATTTTATCTCCCGAGATGAAGTTCCAAATCAGAAAATTTTTCTTTTCCTTCTGAATGTTATAGAATTTAGCTTTTGCTGTTGTTTTCCTCCCATGTGTTTTGCCATACTGTATCAGGATTCTCAGCTCTTCTCAGTTACGTGTTGACTGCCATCTGACCTGAGAGGCTCATCACTATCTTGTCTGTCCATGTGGTTTTCTCAGTAAAATACAGGAATGATTTACCTTCTCCTACACCAGGGGTGTCAAACTCACAACATCACGTGATGTGTCGCGACGTATCGCAACTTTTTTTCCATTGCCGGCAGTCTTACTATGATGCATCTGGCCCGCGGGCCGGCAGATTGACACCCCTGTCCTACACGGTATAAAATGATGCATTGCCATTGTCAATAAAGTGGTCGTCCAGTCCTGCCCAATAGAGATGCCTGCTTCCTTGAGCTGGGCAACCAGGACAATCTTCATCTGTTGATATAACCTGCTGGGTTTATATAAATATCTGACATTACCAATAAAGGAGAATATCTGTAGCTCAGGGTTGAAATGAGGGGCCCTTGGTGCTCTCTGAGCTTTGGGTTGTTTCCTTGCAGATGTTTCATTACTCTAACTTGGTAACATCATCAGTGCACTGATGATATTACCTAGTTTGGGTAATGAAACGTCTGCAAGAAAACAACCAAAGAGAGCACCAAAGACCCCTCACATTTGACATTTCTATTCATCTCTCCTAGAAAAATTACCCTACCCTATCTTTATTTATTTATTTATTTATTTATTGAATTTATATCCCGCCCTTCTCCTTGCGGACTCAGGGCGGCTGACAATCAATTTAAAAATACACCAAAAACAATTACAAAATTTAAAATTAGTTAAAAAGAAATATTTAAATATTGTCTAATTAAAATATGATTAAAACCCCTCTAAAAATTACCCTAGGCCAGTCCCGCTTGNAAGGAAGGGAGATCAGGGATCACCCTGATCTCTGGGGGCAGCTCATTCCAGAGGGTGGGAGCTCCCACAGAGAAGGCCCTCCCCCTTGGGGTCGCCAGCCGGCACTGTCTGGCCGACGGCACCCTGAGGAGACCCACCCTGTGGGAGCGTACAGGCCGATGGGAGGTAATCTGTGGCAGGAGGCGGTCTCGAAGGTATCTTATCCCCTCCCCAAACTAAAATTAAGTAACCCAGCAGGACCTGAGGAAGACATCTCTCAACAGGAATTGTCAAGGAAACAGCCATGAAAAAAAAATCATACTGGTATCATTCCAAAAGATAGCCCTTAGCAGGAAGTTGATTTACCACTGAGGAAACCCACTACAAAAAGTCAGAACTTCTAAATTTGCTTGCTCAGATGTCCTGCTGATTGGATCACCCGCAGTAAATCCTGCTTGCCTGTTTTTCTGCTTTTCCATGAAAACAATAACTTCATTTGTTAAATATTGTCTCTCTTACTGAGAAAAACGTATTCAAGCCACAATGCGCAGGAAAGAAAATGCCCTTTGCTGAGCTACAGAGTTATACATCATTGTACTCTGCTGCCTCTGGCAGAAGGAAAGCAATCAAATGAATAGATTTGGAGGTGCTTGCTGTTCTGTTTGTGCACAGCATATCAGAAAGCTGAGTTGCGAGGCTTATTGGGCACTTAAGTGCAGTGCTATTTTATGTTATCCATCTTTTTGTCAATTTTTAGCAAAAAAAAAAAAAGTATTCCTGATAAAAAATGCTAAAGTTTCTGCCCGGAAAATTACCATTGTGTCTAAAACTTTGTCCTTTCTTTAAGCTTTGAACTCTGGGAATTGGCCAACCAGATCTCGTTTTACTGCAGTT
Source organism: Protobothrops mucrosquamatus (assembly GCF_001527695.2). NCBI lineage: Eukaryota > Metazoa > Chordata > Lepidosauria > Squamata > Viperidae > Protobothrops > Protobothrops mucrosquamatus. The sequence continues at coordinate 156,812 of NW_015387166.1, forward strand.
CCTATCATCTTTAATCTTTGGCCATGCTGGCTTGTCTTCATTGCAGGTTCCACAATATCTGGAGAGCCACAAAACTCTCAAACGTTTTTTTTAAAAATTCCTTAAAATACTAGTGCACTGGAAACTGATTTGAGGAAACACACAGCACTGAAGAAATCATGGAGGTAGCTTCAGATGATACTTCCTTTCTTAAACCTACATGTGTATTTCCATCAAAAGAAGGAAGAAAATTTCTAATAGTGGCTCTTGCAGAATCTGCATGAATTTACATATGAACCAAGAACTGGATACCCCTGTTCATTGGACATATACCAATGATAATACTGTTTTACGAAGGCAGGACAGCTATCTTCAGCTTTAGTGACATGTATTTCACTCTCAGTAATGAAACTTCTAAAATGAAGCCTACTGAGTCTGATTACAAACCCCCACCCCATTCTTTCACTAGGACATGAGTAACTACATGTCCCTATTGAGTAAAGAGCACAACTGGCAGTACCTGCGAGTCCAGAAGGACCCCCAAATTGGGCACCAGTCTTGAATAAGGAAGTGCAGCCCATCCAAGACCAACAATGATAACATTCCCCAACACCAGGAGGCTGAACAGCCAATCAGTCTTGTCAGGAATAAGCCTCAGTCTGTTCTATACCTCCAGACTCAAAAAGCTTCCATAAACGCTTCACCTGTGCACCTTGGGATTGAGGGCCACTATTGGCACATGCAAATAAGGGCAGAGAAATAGCAATCTTTGGCTGCTTCTATCGCCATGATGCAGGCCTGAATTTGGTGGGATCCACTCTTTGTTTTTCTCCAACAGCACTCCAGGCATTGCTTTCGGCATTTCATTTCCCAAAGCCCTTCGGAAAACCTAGGAGGACATTGGGATCAATGCACAGATTAGAGGCTGCATAGAAGTAATCCAGTCACTCTTCCTACCATAGCTGAAACCAAGGCCTAAGCTGAACTGCCTCAGGAAAAACCCATGTTCCCTCTGGAACTCAATTGGGTCCATCCGTTGCCTGGGGTGAGCCAGCATAACAAAGCAAGAACTTGTAAAACTGTTTGATTTTGTTTTTTTACCAATCCTCCAAAGACATGCCCATAAAAGGGAAAGCAATTGGTGCTTCCTTTCCTGACCTGGGTGGGAGGGGAAAAGAAGCAGGTGATTTCATTAATGGGGGTTGTGTTAACCATGGTCTGGATAGAATATCTGGTAATTAAATACAGCCCAAATGGAGCCAGGGGTTGTAATCCAGAAACAGATTTCTTAAATAGTCTTCCCTTTTAATTGGTTCTTGCACAGGAGAGAAGCAAATGAGGGCTGCAGGACAGAAAAGTCCCTAATCCAATTGGGAACATGGTATCAGTGAATGATACCTCCTAATTTTTATACCTATCACACACTAATTTCCTCTTACAGAAAACACCCAGATAACATGCTCCCAGGTTGTATAGTCTAGCAAAATACCCTGAGCAGAAGCTACAGTACTCAATGAAGTCCAGATTTTATGTATGCAACACCCAGCTTACAATTGTATATCTAGTTGCACCCCTAGCTTTTACATCTGACACTGCTGTTCTGCCTATTGGATTTAATAATAATAATAATAATAATAATAATAATAATAATAATAATAATAATAATAATAATAATAATAATAATAATAATAATAATAATAATAATAGTAATAAAGTTGGAAGGGACCTTGGAGCTCACCTAGTCCAACCCCCTGCTCAGGCAGGAAACCCTACATCATTTCGGACAAATGGCTGTCCAGTCTCTTCTTAAAAACTTCCAGTGTTGGAGCATTCACCACTTCTGGAGGAAGGTTGTTCCACTGGTTAATTGTTCTAACTGTCAGGACGTTTCTCCTTAGTTCTAGGTTGCTTCTCTCCTTCATTAGTTTCCATCCGTTGCTTCTTGTCCTGCCTTCAGGTGCCTTGGAGAATAGCTTGACTCCCTCTTCTTTGTGGCAGCCCCTGAGATATTGGAACACTGCTATCATGTCCCCCCTCGTCCTTCTCTTCCTTAAACTAGACATACCAAATTGCAGCAACCGTTCCTTATATGTTTTAGCCTCCAGTCCCCTAATCATCTTTGTTGCTCTTCTCTGTACTCTTTCTAGAGTCTCAACATCTTTTTTACATCGTGGTGACCAAAACTGGATGCAGTATTCCAAGTTCCTCCAGAGATTAGAGGAGCTTGCTCTGTATTCTACATAGTTTTGTTTGGTACTTTTGGCTCAAAAAGTACACAATATCAATCAAAAAGACACAATATCAATCAATTGTGATGATCTCTGTCATAGATTGAGGAAATATGGAGTCCTATCTTGAACTGATTTTAATATTGTTCTGTTCTTTTAATTAAAACATAAATAAATGGGCAGTTAATGTGTTACAAAACAAAGTGCAAACTGTTCATCTTCCTTTCCATGAATGGTTCCAGAGCCCATAGCTCCCATCAGCATTGTCAGAAAAGAAATAGCCATGATCGAGTTAGGAAGTTAGGAAGCAATAGTCCTTCCATCTTAGAGGCATCTTTAGCTATTAACTCTAACAAATATGACAAAGACAATCACAAAAACATATTTCTAGCACAAAATTATCACAATTAGAGAAAAAAGTTATGACTCAAAAATATAAGAATATAAATATGACTAAAGCTGAGGGGTAAATATCCTGCAACACAGATTTGCACATAGCTTTAAGCATTTTTATGGCTTCTAGACCGTCCTCTAATTCAGTTTTGGATCATTACATGGCTCCCTGCTAACTGAAGGAAATACATGAAAACTATGGCAGAGATCCTAATTTATTTTAACACAAGAAAAAATAAACTTTTAATGAAGAATAATTGTTAAAAATTATTTTTGGGAAATGGCTTTTGCATATCACCTTATTATGAGTAAACATCTATGATAGGTTTTAAAGGGAAAGATAAAATGAAATTTCAAAGTTCGGTGATTCATTAATAAGCATTATAACATTAATGGTAATTGATATGGAATTTTTTTTAAGCTGATCTAACGATTCAGTACAAACATGACATATTATGATTATGAAGTAGCTCAATATAATGTGCTGTTGCTTTTTTAAAAAAAAATTAAGATAATCTGTTTAAATACAGGTGATGGTCTGATATATTCAGTACAGATGTTTCATAAAAATAAATCACATCATTGGAAATTTAGTTAGAAGGTAGAAAAATCTTACCTTAATATTTTAAAACATTAGCCATACTACCACAACATATTGAGAGTAATTACTAACAAAAATCTGTACATATTTAAGCTTGCATCCAGTAGGTAACATTTAATTAAATGTTGCATGGGATTGTTATCATTTGTAGCAGAGCCAGTCAACAAGTAGTTTTCCAACCAGCTTTATGCAGCTCCCAGAATCCCTTAACTGCCTATTGATTTTTAGCACTGTAATTGCCAGCATCAGTGGCACAGTTTACTTACTTACTTACTTACTTACTTACTTACTTACTTACTTACTTACTTACTTACTTACTTACTTACTTACTTACTTATAAAATTTATTGGCCGCCCATCTTGCCACAAAAAGTAATTCTGGGCAGAGTTTCTTGCCATTTTGATATGGGGAATACATAAACCTTGTAGTAGAACTCCTAAGTAGATTTTATATATTTTTAAACAGAGAGAATTTTCCAATGCCTCACCTCCACAAGGGAAACTCCACGTTCACTCACATAAGATGTATCACTGTTTCGTCCACTTTGGCCCACTATTGTCTTCACCTCCTATAAATAACAATGATGGCCTTTGGCCACCAAAGGGTATTCACCCCTATTTAATACTGAGTCAGAAAATAAAAACGAAATATTTCCCTTTTCATGTAGGGAAGTCAACTAGGCATGCAGTTAAAACTTATTTCAACACTATCACTGGAATAGTATCTTTTATTGTCTTTGAGTAAAACAGACTAAGCTCTGTGGTAACCACAGTTCTTCTACAATTTCAAGTCTATTCTGTGCTCCCTTAGGATCTAGTAAGGCAGAAAGCATGATGAGATGCTTTAGAAATCATAATATTCTACTGGGTACCACCAAGAGAAGACCAACACATTTATTTCAAAACATATATCTTTGTATATTTTTAGCATAAACTACCAAACTATTTGATATTCATTTTTTCCCAAACATGCATTTTGATTGCATGTTTTGTACCAATTTGTATTTCAGGATAGCTTTTGGTAAATACACGTTATGAGCCAGTTTATACCACGATGAATTCTGTTTTGGTGCATTTAACCTGAAAAGAATTTGAAGCCAGATTTATATAATTATCTTGCCTGAAAATAGACCCGTAGAGATATGAAATGGGAAGTGATTTAAGAACTAATCTAATAATTGTTAACTGCAGGAAACTTAACATCACAGCACTTTTCTGATAAAGAATCATGGAACCAAATAAAATATTATAGTAAACTAGATGAGCTTCATAGGTGCTGAGTTCCAACTCTATTTCACTTTTCCACTGAAATGTAAATTCAAGTTCAAAATTAATTACTAATATTGATAAGAGACTATAGGACAAACAAATTAAACCTTAATCAAGGTAGGAAATAGGTATTAGTGATCAAAGCACTGTGGAATAATAGAGTATTATGGAATTATGCTTTCCCAGAAAATAGTCTGAATGTTCTTCCAGGTTCATTTCCCATCCAGTATTCAGCTGTGTGTTTGTACAATTCAGTCTAGTGCAGGGATCCCCAACCTCCGGGCTGTAAACTGGTACCAGTCCACAACCCATTGGGAACTGGCTACCGGTGGCTTTTCGGGTGCGCTTCAAGGTGTTGATTATCATCTTTAAAGCGCGCCATGGCATCGGACCTGGTTATCTCCGAGACCGCCTTCTGCCACAGATTACCTCTCATCGGCCGATACGCTCCCACAGAGAGGGTCTCCTCAGGGTGCCGTCAGCCAGACAGTGCCGGCTGGCGACCCCCAGGGGGAGGGCCTTCTCGGTTGGAGCCCCCACCCTATGGAACGAACTACCCCCAGAGATCAGGGTGATTCCGGATCTCCCCTCCTTCCGCCGCGCCCTCAAGACATGGCTATTCCAGCTAGCGGGACTGGCCTAAGGGATATTTTAAATTTGATTCTAATTCGATTTTAATTTGGTTTTTAACATAATTTTAAAAAGAAACGGCAAAAAATCAATATTTCATTTTAATTGTATTTTAAACTTAGTATTTTGTATGGTTTGTCTGTTTTTTTTAACTTGCTGTAAGCCGCCCTGAGTCCGCCAGGAGAAGGGCGGGGTATAAATTTAATAAAACCTAAAACCTAAAACCTAAACCTAAACTGGGTCATGCAAGCAGCAGGTAAGCATGGAAAGCTTCTTTTGTGCATGCACAGCAGCTAGTTTGAGCATGTGAAATCATCCTGTTTCCCCCTCCCCACTGCTGCTGCCAGTCCGTGGAACCACAAAGATTGGGGGCCGCTGGTGTAGTGGACCATTTGCGGAAAGGTCAAATCCAGTTATTGCAGATGGCCCTGACAAATCTTCAGAAACTTTAGCTAGTTTGAATGCTGTGAAGAGTCTTAGATAGTGATGTCCCTTGTTCTGTCATAAACAGGTTTTAAAATCCACAGAGAAGAGCATTTGTCTTTGCCTTCCCAGATTTGATGGCTGCTGGAATTCCCTCCCAAAGAAAGTCTTCTCCCTGTCTGTTACATTTTATTGATAGGCCAACAGTGATATTCAGGAAAATATTTGATGGATAAGATAGTTCGATTCTGCAGCTGGGATGATGCTGTTTATTTTATCAATTTCAAGTTAACATGTTTTCCTTCTGGTAGAAATCCAGAGAATAAATTCATCAACTTATGTATTGTTTAAAATCATAAAGTAGGGCTTGGGATTAGATGTTCTATTTCAAGCCCTTGCATTCTATGAGCTTCTCACTTCTAATAGCAGAATGTGGGTCATGTATATAAGTATGTTAACATTTCATATAATTACCGTCACACTTGCAGATCTATCACTGGGAAACAATAGAGTTGGCTTCATAAAGTAAGTAAAATAAAAACTACATCAGCCCAGGACTGCATACATATTTATTTTCCTTACATCATAAATAACAAGGAGGATCTATATACACTATATTAGAAAGGATTATCCAGATAATTAGCTGAAGGTGAATTCACTTTTTCTGGATCTCTTCTTAAGAAAGTAACTCTGGGTCAATATTGATTTCAAGAGAACTCTCTCTGTTTAGTTTACTTAAGAGATTACAGACTACATTCTAGGAATAAATGTTTTGTAATCAGATGATTGGCAGAAAAGTACCTCAACCTTCTGCTCTCCATGAAATATCTGTAGCATATGCTAGAAAAACATGACTTGAAAGCATGATTATATCCATTCTACCTTTCCAACAGCCAAAGCAGCTTATACAGTAACAGATTTCTCCCAAATTAGACATTGGCCAGGCAAGAAACTTAGGTTTAAGAGCATCACACTTTACATTTCCCTTGCAGTTATTATGATACTTCACTGTTGATAAGGGACTGTAATAAAACTTAGTTTTTAGGAAAGTTGCAGATTTATAGAGCTGTTTCAGGACTGGTACCCAGCCCACTTTGGAACTATATGGTGTCTATTGCAAGAAATACTGCTTTTTTAAAAAAAAAAAAAAAACAAATATTGAAAATGAACAGTTTTTTTAAAAGATGAGCTACAAAATCAGAAATAGATCAAATGAGTAATACCATACTAAGAAAGGATCTGATTGAGTGTATTAGATATTAATTCCATGCTGTCAATGAAGATATATATCTTAAATAATCTAAAAATATTAATTGATTTCCAGGACATAGCTTAAATTCACCCAATCAAATTAAACCAGCCGTTCTGGTTTCAAGAAGCAGGTTACAAGATCAGCACCCTCTTTTCCATTCTGTTTTGGTTTTACTGTGCTTCATCTGTTTCTGATAAATAGTTCGTTGTTTGAATTTCCAGAAGATGGTTAATTTTGTGGGTTATTGCTGTAGTACTCAATGATCTAGGGTTAAGGTGAGAGTGAGAAACAGAACACAGAGCCAGTTTGAGAATGCTGGGCTACAGCAAGCTTGTTCCAGTAAAGCAATATTTCCTATTTTTTGTTGTGTTCTCTATTTTCAGCACAATACATACTAAATCAAATGTAGAAAGAAGTTATATCAAATTATGTCAAGATCTACCAATACATTATTTATTTATTTTTTTATTTATTTTTTTAAATTTATTTTTTATTTTTCCAAACTCTCCCCCATACATATACTGTGATATTTATCAGATATTAACATACATTCTTTTTACATTCTTATATATAAGATACTTTTAATGAAATAAATACATGCACATGATTTTTGGTGTTGCTCGCCCATTTCCCCTTTTACTGCATCCCCACTCCTTCTTCTCTACCTTCTTTCTCCCTTNCTTCTCTTTCTTCCCTACTTCCCTCTTCTTCCTCTCCTCTCCTCTTCTCTTTCACCACTCTCTCCTCCAACCTTCCTACTTCCTTCTCCCCTCCTTTACTCTTTTCTCTCTCCTCTCCTTTCTCCCTTCCTTCTCTTTCTTCCCTACTTCCCTCTTCTTCCTCTCCTCTCCTCTTCTCTTTCACCACTCTCTCCTCCAATAAATACATTATTTATTTCTACAGTCAAAAATAGATTATAATTACCAATCTTTAAATAGAATAGTAAATTCCACCAAAAGACTTTCCCTCTCTTAACTCAGGTTTTTAAAATTAAGAAAGCTTAGAGGATATATCATACAATCTATATGAAGAAATTCATTCAGTTTTAACACTGAAAAATAATCTTCAAGTGTAGCAAAGATTTTATTCCTCAATTTTCTATCTGGTCTCCCGAGCCTCCGTTTTGTACTTGGCTTCAGATCAGTTTTTGTCACCTTGACACTTTCCAGATGTGTGGGGACTGTAACTCCCAGAACAGACTATGCTTGCTAGAAATTGGGGGAGCTGCAATCCCAATGCATCTGTAAGATGCCAGGTTTTGGGGAGGCAGTTCCCATAGGTGGGCCTTGGAATTCATCCAAGTGAAAAACAAAGTCGATTCTGCGAGTCCAAAATCTACTCTCTTTTTTTTGGTTAGACAATAGCTGCCTGGGCATTCAAACGTGACAAATACTGTTTTTATATATATATATATATTACTGCAACTATTGCACTCAGTTAGGACCGGAGGCGAGCTGCAGCACTCAGCTGAGCACCTAGATTACCGTAGGGTTTTGTTGTCAGCTTTAGAGCTGAAGCAACAACACCCAAGCAAAAAATCAATCTGCATTTATTACAGCTGAAGAACTTTGGCTGATGACAAGCCTATAGGCTCAAGAGGAAACATTTCATTGTATTAGGAAATGAGCAGCCAGCTGTGGCAAAAAAAAAAGCACTTTATACCTGAACAGCCTGCCAAGCTAGCATTAGCACAACACCTACATTTAACAATGCTGATAGATGGAGTGAAAGTTTTGGGGAAAAGCATTTTGGGTGAGTATTTTTCCCTCTCAAACAAAAGCTGGAAACTTTTGAGGCAGCACAAGGTAAGGCTGTTCTAGAGTTCCAATATACATATATAATTCAAAATGAAAAAGACTTGATAGCAAATGTCCTTTGAGTTATTAATGAAGGTAATAATAATAATAATAATAATAACAACAACAACAATAACAATAATAACAACAACAACGTTGAAAGGTACCTTGGAGGTTATCTAGTCCAACCCCCTGCTCAGGCAGGAAACCCTATACCATTTCAGACAAATGGCTGTCCAATCTCTTCTTAAAGACTTCCAGTGTTGGAGCATTCACAGCTTCTAGAGGCAGGTTGTTGCACTGATTAATTGTTCTTCCTGACAGTTAAAGGTTAAAGGAGAAATATTGCCTCATACAGCAAAATATCCTCAAATGTCAAGCAGAGTCAAAGGCAGACATATTAATTTGAGAGGGGTATGTTTGCTTACAAAAATGCAGGCACCCCACTGCAAAACCAAGATCAAAACCTCAGAAGCTGAACAGAAACCATCAACATGTTAGCTATCAGTAACTTCATACTGTTGCTATTGGAAAGTATTAAATATTAACCCAATCACAGTCCTAATGGCTTCTAATTTGCTTAATTTCTTCCTAAAAACCGTATCACTATATATGATAGTGTGCCATTAAATTACACATGATATGGTGGCTCAGAGGACACAGGCAGAATACCCAGTTGTGAATAAATAGGTGCAATTTTATCAAGTCTAAAGGTCAGACTTACCCTTAAGTATGATGGTAGGAGTAGGACAAACAACTGGGCAAGAACAACTCTTAGTTGCCCAGTTATTTCTTATTTTAGTGATTTTTTTTTTCTCTCTGCCATGAAAGTTTTACAGTTTGGTAGCACTTGTGAGAGGCTTCAAGAGCAAACCCTAAACTCACAACAGTGTAGCATGTCACCACTTCCACATGCCTCATTTGACTTGACTTCAAAAGTCAATCACACAGTGGCAGTGACCAATTAGAACTGCAGTAAATCAAATCAATCAATAAATCAAACAATTGTCCATTTTTTAATTTAAATTTAAATTTCTTAAACTTTCACACTACTTCCCTTCAAGCTAAGCAAGAAAACGCAAAACACAGGAAAAGAAAAAAGAAAAGAATGGCAAGCCAAAAGATCTGAAGGCATGAGATAAGAAAAGGAAATATAACGAAATGTAACTTTATTTATTTATGTAATACATTTCTATGGCTTCCCATTTCGTGTGCATGACTCTGGCAACTATCAGTTAAAACAAAAACAGTAAAAAAAAACCCAACCAAAATTAAAAATAATGTAAGTAAGATAAATAGCAACCAAGAACACTCGAGGCATCTCACATTCAATATAAACACAACCAAAAAATGGGCTCCGGGCTTGAGGGTAAAAACAGCATGAGTTTTATTTTGTCAGATGGGAAATATCGTCAGCTGCCATTTCTCAATGTCAGGTTTTGTCAAATGAGAAATGTTTCTCTCTGTGTTTTATAAGATACTAACAGCACAATCGGGCGCATGTTTACTTCAAAGGAACTCCCACTGAGACTCATAATGCTTGCTCCTAAATAAACAGATACAGGTCTACAAAGCTTATTAACAGTTATACAATGCAATTTAATAGGATGTTAAACCGTTCCCAAGTGTCGTAAATGCCATCAGGTGCCTGCAGGGAATTGGGCAGCAGTCAGAACTCCAGACCCAGGTCATAAGTAGCTTTGGGGAGGGAGATCCATCATTCAGTCACTAAGTGACTAGTCATAAGTTAAATCTATTTTTTTGCAGCAGAATAGACTATGACTATGACAAGAAAAAAACATTATAGTGATGGTTTTTAGCAAGTACATGAAGCTTAATAAAGCAAATTAATTTAGAAATTTTCCTGAATCTTTTGCTTTGGTATTTGGGGCCTGGTAAATAGAGAATCCAAAGTATGGTACACACCTTTTGGAAAAGAACAACTTTTTTCCTACTCCTTACAAAAAAAAAACCCTCTAACTCCATAACTTTTTCCAATGTTCCCCTTTGGCTGTAAGGATTGTTTATGGTCTACATGCAGCTGCAATATTTTCATATATAGAATGTTTTCATCAGCTGCTTTTCATTACAAAATTACAGGTAGTCCTTGACTTACGACCACAACTGAATCAAAATTTCTGTTGCTAAGTGAGAAGTAGTTAAGTGAGCTTTGCCTCATTTTGCAACCTTTTTTGCCACAGTTAAGTGAACCACTGCAGTTGTTAAGTTAGAAACAAGGTTATTAAGTGAATCTGGCTTCCCCATTGTCAAAAGTTCAGCAAAGGTGATCACATGACTCCAGGACACTGCAACCGTCATAAATATGAGTCAGTTGCCAAACATCTGAATTTTGATTATGTGTTCATCAGAATGTTGCAATGGTTGTGTGAAAAAAAATCATGTCCCTTTTTTCAGTGCCATTGTAACTTTGAACGGTCACTAAATGAACTGTTGTGAATCGAGAGCTACCTGTAGTGAGGGATTGTTGATTCTAGGGATATTTGTCTTTCTAATCCCATCAGCTCCAAGCTTCCTGGTTCCAATCTTTCTGACAAGATTGTCATATCTGCATTTCTGCAGACCTGGTTTCTGTTTGGGTTAGAGAGACTTGGAGGGGGGGGGGGGTTCTGCCTTTAAGATCCTTTGGGGAAATATAATATTCTGCCTTTTAATATTCCCAAAAATATTTCTTTCTCTGGGGGGGGATGCTGTCTATCCTCCCACAGCTTCACAAATCCCACAAGGTGTGTTGGTGTGTTTAGGCCCTTCTCATCTGAGAAGAGAGACAGAAGGACCAGATCATCAGTGGCTCCTTCGGGGGTGAACGCTACATGAATAAAGGTATCCTTTAATTAAGAAATCAAACATTGATTCTAGTTGTTCACTTCAGTATTTATTCCATTGTAGCTGTCATTCTTCACCTGTTGTGCTTTCCAAGAGTTGTTTCCACTTGTCTGTCAACTTCTGTGTCAACTTCTATTCTCAGTCTATAATTACATCTGACACTAGATACTCTCTGTCAATTGCATGTTTATTAACTTCCTGATTGACTTTTGCTGCCATTCATCTCAACGCTGAGTCACCCTGTTACCAATTCTTCCTGAACGAAATAATTATTTTCTTATTTCCAATTATAACCAATTCTCTCTACTACTCACATAACCATTCCCTTCCTCTTTTCCTCACAATTTTTCAACCACCTCCTTTTCTTTCATTGATTAGATCCTAGGAAGATTTCATATTGTGTACACATTTGTAATGGGCACATTACATCATAACCTCCAAAAGAGCATTTTGTTATCTTCAGGGTCAACTCAATTTTGGGGAAGCATACCATTAATTGCTTGTTTTCTTCTTCTGGATCATTGCCCAGAAGAAGAGGGGAGTAAATAACAGGTGGTGTTCCATTTGTTTACTGTCTTTTTGTTTAGAGAGGAAGGAAGGCAGAGAACCATAGCAAGGTGAAGGAAGAATAAGGTCTATGGTGCTCTGACACATAACAGAGAATCCTTCTTATATCAGCTCTTGAGCAATGACCAAAGATGTCAAAACTTGCTATCAAATTAGGCCAAATTTGAAATATTGCTACTAAAATATTGTTTAATTTCATAACCTTGAAGAAAGCATGCAGGAACGGTTTACACAAAATAAGACACAACTCCATTCTGGGAAAGGAGAAGGCATAAGAAAGGAATTAGTTACCACCTTTAAAGCGCTCCATGGCATCGGACCTGGCTACCTCCGAGACCGCCTTCTGCCACAGATTCCCTCCCATAGACCGGTACGCTCCCACAGAGCGGGCCTCCTCAGGGTGCCGTCGGCCAAGCAATGTCGGCTGGCGACCCCCAGGGGGAGGGCCTTCTCTGTGGGTGCCCCCACCCTCTGGAACGAACNTCCGGATGATTCCGGATCTCCTTACTTTCCGCCGCGCCCTCAAGACATGGCTTTTCCAGCAAGCGGGCCTGACCTAGGGAGGATTTTAGGTAGGGATGATTTTAGAAGCAATTTTAATTGGAAACACAGCCGTCAATATTTGGTTTTTAATTCGGTTTTATTGGGGTTTATATTGTTGTATTTTTGTATTTTTATTTGTATTTTTATTTGTGTATAGTATCTGTTTTTTAAATATGCTGTGAACCGCCCTGAGTCCTATGGGAGAAGGGCGGTATATAAATTAAATTTGAATTTGAATGAATTCAGAATAACTCTACTTTAAGCCTGTTTGTATAAGAGGAGGCAAAGAGAAATTCTGGCAGCCTGTTATTATACCATACAAAAATAAAGTAGTATTCCTGGAATTTTTCTGCTGCCAGTTTCTTGACTTGGCCTACCTTGAAGGGCTGACATTTAAAGAACTCATTATTCATTGCTACTTTTTAATAGATGAACTTAAGCAAAATATTTATAGCGATCTAGACCAGACTTGTTAGCTTCATCAAGTCAGCTAGATACTGTAGCTGGATCATTCATCTTTAGATGATACTCTGGCACTATTGGGGGTGAATAGATCAATATTTATTCTTTTACCATTCATTATAATTAGCTCTTTTCACTCCTGAGGGGTAAAGCATTGTCATGGAGTGTTTGTTTGTTTTTTTGTTTCCACCACATATTTATACATATATACTTTGTGCATTCATTATACATAGGTGAACCATGCGATCCTTTGTGTTCTAAAGCAAAATGGTGCTTTGGGACATGTAGGGACACTTGAGTCACATAGCACCTCCTTGTTGTCCTTACACAGCTCAATATTTTTCCACAAAGGCAGTTATACAATCCTAAAAAAAACACATGTAGGAGATGACCAGGCTGAGCCCCTGAGGGAGGAGTCAAACGTATCATCAGTCTCAAGTCCCTTCATGCCCATGAGAGATCTAAATCCAGTCCACCTTGAATTCCTCTGACTCTTATCTACCACCTATTTGCTTTTACTATTAGTAGTTCAAATTCCTGTAGAGAGCATAAGATTGAAATAAACCTTTGTATCCATTTGAACTGCCTGGAGTTCCTGATTTTCCTGTACTTGACACGTTAGTTTTCATCTTGTCCAGGGGTAGTCAACCTTGGCTCTTTTATGACTCGTGACTTCAACTCCCAGAATTCCTGAGCCAGCTGTGCTGGCTCAGGAATTCTGGGAGTTGAAGTCCACGAGTCATAAAAGAGCCAAGGTTGACTACCCCTGATCTTGTCTATGGAGATGCTCAATTATCCAACCCATGATTGTCCCAAAGGTACTTTTACCAAAAGGCGCAACTGGACTTTCTTGGTTTTTCTTTGAAAATGTTTTGTTTCTCACCCAAGGAGCTTATTAAGAACTGAAGAAGCTTCTTGGATGAGAAGTGAACATTTTCAGAGAAAAAAAACCCAAGAAAGTACAATAGGCAATTTGGAAGAAGCATCTTTGGGACGATAGGTTTCATCTTCTTAAGTTCCAAATCAGTGCTACATACATGTCCACATGGACTCCAGAACTCCTTTCTACCTTTGGAGTGCTGCACAATCTTAATGTACTATAGACCAACCTGACTATGAGTATGGCTTTTGCTAGGCTCTAAGTCACACTGATGAAGAAAAGGAGAATCACATCGACAGATAGCTAACTTCAGTTCTGCATATATAATAGTAATAGGCAGGGGGAATTGCTAGCATGTTTTACCTTGATCTCCTTATACATGGGTGTCAAACTCGATGGTGTCACATGATGTATTATGATGTATCATGACATTTTTTGCCTTTTGCATGGACTGAATCTTGACGCATCCGGCCTGCCGGCTGCCAGTTTCACACCCCTGTCCTTATATGGAAAGACTACATACTTTTTCCTGTCTGAAATAGGTTAAAAATTCTTCTGAATCTATTTTTTAAATTTGTGATTATAAGAGTTAAAAAATTAATTTTAGGCCATCAATAACCTCCTGACAAATACATAGAAAATAACCATCAGAGTTTTGTGTTTCTATTCGTTTCACATCCAATTTCCTATTTTTGATATGCCCCCCTTTTATAAATCTTTTCCAATAATTATAATGCATGCTTATAACAGAGATTTATTTAGTTTCAATATTATTTCCATTTCAAAATATTTCATTAAACTTTATTTGTGTGTCATTAAATTCACACTCTCTCTGTTCCTCCACTGTACTTATCTTGTCATTATAAATCCAACTTAATGGTATTTTATTTCTCTCAGAATAATAAAAGGTAATGGGAAAAAAATTGCAAGCTAGGATTGCAAAGTGTAGAAACTGAGCTACTGAGCTGGAAAAATGTGATAAGTATTTTTTTCCTTACACACATAGCAATATATTAACAATTTATGTGTCATCAATTCAGATTGTTTAATTGAATTGGAGGAATTTGCACAGTAAGTTTGAAGGAATGTCTCTGAGGTGTCATTTTCTGGATTTTAGAAATACTTTTTAAGATTCCTGGCAGTTAAAAAGAAAAAGGAAAGGAACTTGCTTTAGAAAACTGCCATAGGATGATAAATAAAGGGACATTGCTGGTACAAATTACAGGCAGTCTGCATGACCAAGTCTTCACCTGAACTCACTAAAAACAGATGTTTAGCTTTCCAAAAAACATCACCCTTCAAAGAGTGATTATATCAATTCACATATAATAGCCTAATTTCCCATATGTACAGACTTCCATGTATCTACATGTCTGATGTGTGTGTATCTGTGTACATCTCTCCCTGTGTACATGTTTTTGTAAGAGAGAGTACATTTTTTTCCTGTATGTAATAATGTATTTGGGAGCCAGTTTGATGTGGTAGTTAAAAGTGCTGGGCTAGAAATTGGGATACCATGAATTCTAGTCCTGCCTTAGGCAGGAAATAAAGAGAGTAACTTTGAACCAGTCACTCTCTCATAGCTCTAGTAAAAAGGCAATGGCCAGCCACTTCTGAAACTGTTCCCGTGAAAACTGGATGGGCCTTGGAGACGACGAACAAAACAAAACCTACCATTTTGAACATTAAGATCTTCAATAGAGAACATCCTTGCACTATCTGAGGTGCAGCAAGTCGAGGAGAAGAACAGCTTGAAGAATTTTCCAGGGAGCTTTTCCTTGCATCTATTTGCATTGACTGGCCTTAGCCAATCAATTATTCTTTTATGTTTCCAAATCTTGGATTTTTATGTTGCAGATCTTTAAATCTACTTTTTCATGCCCTAACTTTTATTTATTTATTTATTTATTTTGTACTTAGACGTATGACTGGAACCTTTATTTTTTTAAAACAGGGTTCTTCAAACTCGGCCCTTTTATGACTCATGGACTTCAATTCCCAGAATTCCTCAGCCCGCATGCCTGGCTGAGGAATTCTGGGAGTTGAAGTCCATGAGTCATAAAAGGGGCGAGTTTGAAGAACCCTGATTTAAAATATATCCCTTTTGAGTCAAGGGCAACATGTGAGTCTTGTGGAATGTAATACAATCAGTGGTGGGATTCAAATATGTGAACAACTGTTTCTCTGTGTGGATGCCGCTTCCGGAAGTCCATTCTGGGCCTGGGCAACAAAAAATTAGCTACCGGTTCTGCTGAAGTGGTGCGAACCGGCTGAATCCCATCACTGAATACAACCCATAGCTCAGTGGGGCAAAAAATCGATGTGGTCCTCTAGTCCTGATTAGGTCAATGGTCAACAATAGACCTTTTTTTACAAAAAAATTAAACTTAATGGTAGCTGTGTATAATAAAAATTGTTACATATATGATGTGCTAACAACGATAGACAAATCAGCTTATCAGATTCCTCATGCTTTTCAACCGTGAGTCATCCTCAGATGTCATACACTTTGGACCTCTCATGCTAGGCCTCGCATCAAAAAAAAATCATACTTGTCATAAGCGGCAAAGGAGTCTACTTATACCTACTGCAGTAACAGGACTGGAACAACAATAATAAAATGTATCATCCCTTGTTGCCGATAGACTAATGCCCTTTATAAGGTTGAAGTCAAGACCCATTTCTAGCAAATATAAATGCTAGAAATCAATACTGGAATCAATAGCTTTTTCAAGGAATGGCAAGGCAACAGAGAGCGAGAGAGATAGGAGGCAAAACAACCAAAGAGAGATGGGAGGCAATTATTTTACTTTTAAAACTATTTTACTTTTACCTTTAGAAATATCCCTCACATTATTTGTTTCCCTGTTATATTACTGCTCATAAGAATTTAGATACTTGTAATAAGAGACACAGATCTTGGCTATGAAAGATGGCACACTTGGTTTTACTTTATTTCTAGTTTCTTTTTACCATTGTGAGCCACAATTCAGCAATACATTTGTTTTCATATTCTAGGTCCAATCTCTGGCATCTAAAAATAGACTGAAAAATCTCGTGTTTGACATCTTGCCTCTCAGAGTTGACAATACTTATAGCAAGATGAACCAAATTCTGGGCAACTTCCTGTTTTTTAACTCCTAAAACACTTAGGCACCTCCTATAGTTTCTTCACTTAGCAAAGCATTCCATTCATTATTATTTTGTCAAGAGTTCCAAGGCTAGAGTTAATCAAAGGCTCCTTTACACAGTATTTGCCTGTTTGTTAAATTAAGTTGTCATCCAAATACAGAAGTCAATTAACATCTGACAGCCATTCAAAAGGCATGAGAACGGCGAAGTAACAAAGAAACAAATGTGAGAGGAGAAAAGTCAAGAAGAAAGTAGAAAGGGGACAAGATAGAGAGAAGGATTTCACTGAAGCAGGTTGGGGGGTGGAGAAGGGTTATAAGGAAATGTAAGGCAGGAAAGAAAAGATGGGAAATATGAAAAAAAAATAGAAGTGGCAGAGATCCAAGATTCCCAAGGGCGAGACTATAAATCATATTCCTGCCCTTGACTCTTTAACTAAATTTAACTTTCAAGAACACTTTTTCTAATTGCTATTTGTAAAATAAATGCAAGGATTTATAAGACTGATCTCATCCCTAAAAACAACAAATGGACAATTTTTGCAAGCTTATATGAATCAAACCTTATCTAGGCAAGTAGGTGCCAATAGTACTGGATTAAATATTGAAAAATAATGTGCACAATTATACTACTCTTTAGTCTGGTTTAGAAATTTTACTCTTAACACAGTCATGCAGAGCATTTAAACTACCTGTATTTCATATTCATGCTGAACAGCACCACACATACTTCATACCTGTTCATTTATAAGGATCTACATAAAATTGAAGTCATATTGCATCCACTAGCAATACTGGGATGATCAAAATTAAATGCTGCTAAACTATTCTTTAGCAGTGAAATTATTTTAAAACTCAGATTGATTCAGATCTAAAGAAAGTTAGATTAATGTCCTTAGTACTAAATTGGGCAACTTTAAAAAAAAACAACCAAAGACCACAATTTAAGGGGGAGGAGCATGCAACCAATGCATTAACATTATTGAACTGATAAGTGATGATTTTTAGATTTATAGTTTTTCCTTTAAATAAAAACAAGGGTGTTGAGTCTATTACATGCTTAATGTATCTATTTCAGCTCTTATTTTACTGATTTATTGCATTTGATTTTTTTTTCTCAGACCACACAGAAAACCTAACGATATTCCTGTACTTTTATCCCCAATATAACCAAACTATAAGCACTGTTGGTCCCAGAGAAAGTGGTAAGTGCAAAACCATTCAATAAGCTGTGTAACTGAATGGAGACTTGACCTTGTGCCTCCTTATTAACCAACATTCTACAGTGTGGTATTTATCTTGGATGGTGCAGGAAGTAGGGGGTCTCAAAAGTTAAGTGGATGCAGCCAATGGATTACACGTTTCCCACTCATGCTTTATACAGTTATCTCAAATCAACAATCTGTTGTTCTTCCTCTCTTTTAGGACCTGTAGTGCTCCAGCAGTTAGAATGCAGTATTGTAAGCTGACTCTGTTCATTGCCAGGAGTTCAATCCTGAGCTGCTCAAGGTTGACTCAGGCTTCCATCCTTCCAAGGTCAGCAAAATGAGGACCCAGATTGTTGGGGGCAATATAGCAATAGCATTTGGACTTATATATCACTTTATGGTGCTTTACAGCCCTCTCTATGTGGTTTGCAGAGCCAGCATATTGCCCCCAACAAATTGGGTCCTCAGTTTACCAACCTTGGAAGGATGGAAGGCTGAGTCAAACTTGAGCCGGTCAGAATCGAACTGCTGGCCACCAGCAGTCAGCAGAAGTAGCCTGCAGTACTGCATTCTAACCACTGCACCACCACGCAGTGGTCCTCTGACTCTGTAAACTGCTTAGAGAGAGTTGTGAAGCACTATGGTATATAAGTGGTATATAAGTCTAAGTGCTATTTCTATTGTTATTTTTAACTTTTGTTTCCATCAACACCAGTCACCATTGCCAGTGACAAAGAGAATGGAGGAACTCTATTCCAAAACATCTGAAGCTATAGGATTGAAGTCCAATCCTGTGAGTGACAATACTTTCATTATTGATATTATTTTGTCAATTGAACAAACTTTATTATTTTTAAATCAACTGGACAACTTGGCATAAACTGAAGTAGAATGCTTTCTTGATTTGGACTATTGATGCTGGAATGTCCGTTCTTTTTGAATGAAGCCAATGTGCAATCATTATAATCCACCAAATACACTTTTTCAGTTTTCAGCAGTTTAGCAAAAGCTGTAAGATGCTTAGTTCCATTATCAAAGTTGCTTGAAACATTATTATTTATTCCAGAGGGATAACTATGTTCATCCATAGTAGCAAAAACAAATAGGATTGTCAAGCAAACTGAATCATGATACATTTATTACGTGTTATACTTTCACAAACTGGAATATGCTTCATATGCATGAAGCAAAACTTAGGTTGACTCATTATAAATGCACCTATACATGCAACACAACACATTGTGTGTGTTTGGGACAGGAAGAATTGTTAGCGGTTGATACAAAGTGAAAGATGGTGGATATTGCACAAAAACGTCCATATGCTGTATATAAAAAGAAGTTGGCGGACCAGAGTTGACTGTCACATTCTTGCCTTCAGAAGGAATAAAAGTCCTTTGTTAAAAAGCATAATACTGTTGGTCCCTGCCTAGGGAAAAAGAAAGCTAGGGTAACTAGCTGTAATTCTCACAAGTACAGCTGACATTGCCACTAAGAATTGGGACGCTGATGAACTCTGGTGATAAACTTAAGAGCAGAGATTGGCAAAAATATTATTGGCATGTCCTTGCTGAAAGGACATTAAAGGAATCATTCTGCAGTGTTCAAGTTCTATTTTAGTTGAACATTTTCCATAAGGTAGCAGGGGACATTTGTTCTTGCTACCTAATATAGCACAGTGACAACATTATAGCAGGACTATGAAACTTCTCCCACAACACAGGTTGCCTCCAAAATGATGTTCACTAGAATCATGTTAGAGAAATATATGATTTCTTTACATATATTATTAAATTTATTTATTTTTATTATATATTTAAAGCTTTCCTCTTCTATTATATTAATGTTAATGACAGGCTAAAATTAATGGGGGCTATACTCAAGACTTTCAGGGGGCTTCAGACTATGTACCTCTAACTTATATAGTCCTATGTTGTTGTTGTTAGTTGCGAAGTCGTGTCCGACCCATCGTGACCCCATGGACAACGTTCCTCCAGGCCTTCCTGTCCTCTACCATCTTCTGGAGTCCATTTAAGCTCACGCCTATTGCTTCAGTGACTCCTTCCAGCCACTTCATTTTCTGCCGTCCCCTTCTTCTATTGCCTTCAATCTTTCCCAGGATCAGGCTCTTCTCCAATGAGTCCTTCCTTCTCATTAGGTGGCCAAAGTACTTGAGTTTCAACTTCAGGATCTGGCCTTCTAAAGAGCAGTCAGGGTTGATCTCCTCTAGGACTGACCAATTTGATCGCCTTGCAGTCCAGGGGACTCGCAGTCCTATACAGTTCTGTAATTGTCTTTATACTTTTCCTATGTATATAAAATTGCCGAGAAAGTTCATTTCAAGTTATGAAATTAGGTCTCACTATGGGGCTGATGATATCTAAGTTTATCTCTTTTTATCACCAGATGGTAAGGAGTACTGAACTATTATTGGATGCAGCAAGGGACTGAACAAAATAATTAACAAAATAAATTAAATAATTCATCCTAGAAATCTGAAACTTACCACTCACTACAAATGCCAAAGTTCAATTTGGCAACATCTTAACCTTCAATATTTATCTGGAGGGCCAGGTGACTATTATGACCAGGAATAAAATACCTTTGCTCATCTTTCTTTGTCTTTCTTCTGTGCTTTTTTACTCAGAAAGACATACCTAACTTGGTCAATTCATGCTTAAATCACTGTAACTCTTTCTATTGTTCAGAAACTTCAGTTAATGCAAAAAGCAGTGGGCAGGCCATTATCTAGAATTCACTTTATAGCCCATTAATATATCACCCAACCTTAAAGACAATATATCACTGCTTCCCTTTTTTTTTTTTTTTGAGAAATGAAATACAAGCATGTATTTCAGATCTTTCTCTGTGCTTGACCTTGAAATTAATACAAAATATTTAAATCTGACCATGGTTTTGTGATTTTCCCAGCATAAGATCTGTAATTCATACATGTATACATTAAACTTGAAATAAGCATTTATCAAGGTAGATTATAGTATACCTCCATAGTGAAAAATCAAAGAAATACCTTTACAATATATAGTCTTCTTATGGCAATAGTAAATGTCAGCACTTCTAAGCTTAAACCTCACCTGATAAAACAGAGTACGGGGAAAGGAGAACGTTCACAGGTATAGTAAATAATTACCAACATCCTCAGTATAATGGCTGATTTCTTTCTTGTGAATGATTGTCAGGTTATTGAAAGCTTGCAGAAATGATGGCATTTCAGCATAAAAGATACTGAATGAATGTAGCCAGTGAGTTAGGAGCACTGGAAGCTTGCAAAAGTTAGGAATGTTGAATATTAGTCCATCTCTTCATTCGTTGGCCACAGGTAGGAACAACTGGGACTTCCTGTAATCAAATTACTTGATGTACCACTGATCTGTAATGTTTCTTAAATTACAGACCAATAGGAAGATGATAAGTACCTATAAGCTATGACAATAGAATTCTTCAGTCCCGATCTTCAGAGTATCCTAAGACTCTTGTTTTTTGACTGCATTCACTACTTTGACAGATTTTTTTTGAAACTCATTCATTACAATAAATGAATAATCTGCAAGTTGATGAATCAATGGAATTGATTCTTAAAAATTCAAATTAACAGGTGAAGTGGACTTGTTTTCATGGAATTCTTCAAACTTGCTGAAATATCCTTGCAATGATACAGAACAAGATCCAGAATTGCAAAAAAAAAAAAAAATCCCCCAAAAATCAATACCTCCATTGTTTGCTGAGCTTGCAAAGGAGGAAATTATTACATCAGTTCAACACTTTTACTAACCAAATTGGGGCTTTCTTTTTGGGCAGTTAAAATTGCCTGACTAATTACAAAATAAAAAAATGCTCCAGTACAGATCTCCATTGCCTACAGATTGGAGCCAACGGCAAATTAAATTGATTTTGAAGAGTCATGGACTGACTCATTTGGACAAGGTTTGCATCCTTCCTGTTACATTAAATTATACAAAGTACTCCTTCAAGACAGTTCTCTTCATTGCCAGAAATTAGTTTCAGATAAAATGCATTATTGAGCAGCTTGCATTAGGGCACTTTATTGGCTTTTTTTCCCCTCCCTTTTCTTTTCCAACCCATTAGATTTCAAAACTTCCTTTTATCTGTTTGGGTCATTCATTGAAATGACAATAGATCATATGAGCTTAGTTGCTTAGCAACCTATCGCTAGCAGAATCTACTAGAAGCAAGTGCAATGCTCCAATCAGAGGTCACAAAAAATATATTATACAGGAAGCCAACCAGAAAATGTGTCCCAACACTAAAGATTTCTTAAGAGGGTGTCAATAGCTATAAGGGAGGGTTGCAGCGTGTTTTTTTTTTTTTACCAATATATTTTCAAACAGAAGGGAGAAATGTGCCCAGAGGTTTCTTTTGCTGGCCGCTCAGCACAATAATGAAAAGCTCAGAAGAAGCCTGCAGTCAAGAATCAGCCGGTTAGTTCAAATGAATGTGAAATTAACTTCTCCCATGCACATCAAAAACTTCACACGGCCATCTTAGACATTCTGATTCATAATGCACCATTGAGAAAGAAAACCACAACTGACAAAATTCCTCCCACAGGGACTTGGTTGTTATTTTTCTTAAGAGTTTATCCTTCTTTGTTCCAGGGAGATCAACCCCGACTGCTCTTTAGAAGGCCAGATCCTGAAGTTGAAACTCAAATACTTTGGCCACCTAATGAGAAGGAAGGACTCACTGGAGAAGAGCCTAATGCTGGGAAAGATTGAGGGCAATAGAAGAAGGGGAAGACAGAGAATGAGGTGGCTGGATGGAGTCACTGAAGCAGTAGGAGTGAGCTTAAATGGACTCCAGAAGATGGTAGAGGTCAGGAAGACCTGGAGGAACGTTGTCCTTGGGGTCGTGATGGGTCGGACACGACTTCGCAATTAACAACAACAAAAAGCTCATCTGTGTATGAAGCATGAGTGGGGTTGTTCTCAGCCAGCTTGTCACAGAGCCTGATGCTGTTTGGGCAACTTGAAGAGGTGTGGACTTCAGCTGGCTGGGGGATTCTGGGAGTTGAAGTCCACACCTCTTCAAGTTGCCAAAGTTGAAAAAAACTGGCTTAGGGGAAATCCTGGTCCAGCCACAAGGTCACACAGCCAACTTCCATTACTTACGGGAGACTTAGAAACTGGATCTCCTTGCTATCAGTTCAATACCTTAACCATTACATTCTCTTGGCTCTCTTCTCACTGAGAATGAATTATGACTTTTTTAGGCTACAATTATTTATTCTAAACTTACTTGCCAGTAGCACATAAATCTAGTCAAACCTTCTTTTGTTAGGTTCACACATCATGCCCAGTCATAATGTTAATTTAAAAGCTCTCACTGGCCTTGGACTAAGCCATAAAGCCTGGGTTACAATGTACAATGGCAGATTATCATAACACACACTAAATTAATACCAAATAAATCACATTATGAATAAGAGCAACGTGGGTAGCTTTTTACCCTCCTCGCTCCCCCTCCGTCCCTCTCCTTCCTCCTCCCCATTCTTTTCTCTGTTTCCTGTGTTTCAGTATTAGATCACAAATTATGTCTCCTTATTCTTTTATTTATCCTATTTCAGTATGCTTAAAAGTCCGGTGACTTCCATAGCATGCAGCCTGTGCTTTTTTGAAACAGTGGAGGGAGCCTACCCATTTCAGTAGATCGTACTTTGCTT
Source organism: Protobothrops mucrosquamatus (assembly GCF_001527695.2). NCBI lineage: Eukaryota > Metazoa > Chordata > Lepidosauria > Squamata > Viperidae > Protobothrops > Protobothrops mucrosquamatus. The sequence goes on from NW_015387166.1 coordinate 180,715, forward strand.
GAACTGTGGCTTGTTGAATAAGCCACAATTGCCAGGTTTATCTGCTTTGTAATGCTACATCATATTAATAATTTCAAAATCACAGTGATTAGATTTATACATCACACCATACCGAAATGAAACAAACCACATTATGGCTTAAGAACCACTGCTCAAATTATTTCTTTCATGACTTAGCTCCCTATACCTCTTTCATTTCCCTCAAGTTTCATTCTCCACTTATTTTCTCCTCCAGTTTCTCTTTTTTCAGGCTACATGAGCTTTATTCTAAAGGTTTTCTGATTTTAAGCACCTCCTAAGGAATCTTTTGTTAGCCTGTAACTAAACCAGATGAAGCCTTCATTTATACTGTGATGACAATTGTTTTGTATTTTTCCAACTGTCTTTCAATTAATAAACAGAATCATTATTCAAACCAGATTGTCCTATCTGAGGTTCTTGCACTTAATGGATGGTTGGGAAACAGGACATCCAGTACAGACACACAATACCAAAGAGTTGTGTAATGGATGACATCAAACTAAGCTCCTTCAGCCCTTCATACTGATAAGGAAATTCAAAATACTTCTAAAAAAATAGAAAGAAATAGAATAGAAAAATAGGGGGGGGAAACCCAGAAGCTTCATTTTAAAGTGAAGAAAACTTTTGAGAAATTGGACTGATTAAAGCACTACGTCTTAGCCAAATTGACATTTTCTTCCTAAGAAAGGATTGAGGAACTTAACCTTCTGTGCCAATGCAAAAAAATTCAATCAATATCAGAGGCTTTGAGAACACAAGTGCAGCACAAGATAAATCTCCAGATATGTAATGTTTTCTACAGCTATCCTTTCTTGTGCTTCTAAATAAACGAAGATGTCAATCAGTAGCTATTGTTCCCATAAATGTCAGGCTTTACCTAGAAGGCCTGGTAGCAACTAAGAGCCTAAACAGCAATCCTTGATTCCAACATTTACCCAGATGCTTTTGAATTACTTAGAATGTTTTTTTGCCATTTGATACAGATAGTCCAAACATTGTGCAATTGCACTTACTGGGCAATTACACTTACAATCTCTGGGTTTCTTTAAAATAGTAGCCATAGAGCTCGGCAAAGGAGCCACATACTGTACCTTGTAATAATAATTAAAAATGCTTATGTAACAATAATACTGGCTCCCACAAAATGGAGATTTTCATCAGGACAACACCATAAATAGACATTGTTTTTCAGGATCCATTCTGGGTCGGTCACCAAGATCAGAGGTTTAGTCTTCCAAGTTTTCAGACTGATGCTGGAGCCCATCCTCAGGGAACGTCTCTCTACTGGAATGTGTGCTTTGGGCTATTCTATGCATAGTATTTATGTGGTGCCTCTTTGGGTGTGGCTTCTTATTGGTTGGTTGGGTTGTTGATGGCCGGCTATTAAGTTATTGGCTGTTGTTTCCACATGCTGCCAAATCCTCGACTTCTGTGTACCTGATAAGCTGGTGGTAAATCAGCACTCCTGTTGACTGACAAAGGGATTGTTTCCCAGGCTTCAATCATTTCCCTAGCTATCTTTGTACCTGCTCGGCCAACAATCTTAATAGCTGCAAAAAAAAAATTGTTCTATTTCTCATTTTTCATTTTCATTTTCATTTCATTTTATTAACTGCAAAATTTGGTGAGAGATGGGCAGTCTGTAAGTTTAAATAACGGCAATTTCATTTTAGCTCCATTTCTATTATTTTTGCAATTTTAAAAAATCTTATATACACACACACACATATGCACCATTTTAAAAATGATTTCCCAAATATAGAGCATTTCTGTCCATATTTTCCATAATATGAATTTTGATATATGCTTTTCCTTTTGTGTGGGTTTGTTTAAATTGCAAATCTTATCCTTTGACCATATTTTCAAATGGTCAGATGACAACCTCTGACCTATTTTTCTAGCCTCAGGACAGTATGTATGGCTTGGATCAGTATATAGAAATCTGCATGGAACTGACACCTCTATTATTTATTTCACTTGGTAAGAGTCTCTGGAGTGTGCTATGATTTTTGTAAAACAAACTCATATAAAGCATGGAAACACATACACACAATACCAGACAGGTTAATGTATCTGTCAGACTGCATCTGAACATAACAATACGGTTAATGGGAGGGGAGAGGCGAAGTGTGTAAATACCATGTGTTAAGTGACCTTGAATGTATACTTCTGTCAGCTGTTTTCTGGCCATGACTGCAAATTCCTCTCCAGGGAAGCCTGATTGCAACACCCATCTAGAGCACAGCAGGAGAACCAGATGCCAATTCTGCAGGACTTTAGCACATCTGCCACCTGAATCAGAGAGGAGTATCATAATGCTACTCCTCACTGCCTCAAAATGCAACACCACTTTTCCTCCTTTCCATGACAATGCAGCCCTAATTAGAAGCTCAGAGAAACTCCAGTCATGTTCCACATGCATTTTTCCCCCCTTGTTCTCCAGGTTTCATTTTGTTTGCTTTTTGGCTTAAATTTCTTGAAATGCATTCTCCTCTTGCTCTAGCAATGATTGTTTGTTACCTGGTGTGAATGATGAGCATCAGGGAAGCCAGGAGATTTTTCAACCATTTTCAAAATGTTCCTTTCAGCTTCACATAGGTGAGTTATTCACAGACTTATCAGCAAATCTTGGCTTACTATAGTCTTTACTGTAGCAAAGAATTTATCCCACATCCCCAATCTTATAAAATATAGAGTATGCCAATTTTCACGCTTTTGAAAGCAGTGCCCAACACACATATTAAAATAATATGTTAAAAAAGCTACTTAATTGAAACAGATTAGCTTTTGATTGATCTGCACATGTATGCTTTGTAAATTTGAAAATAAAACATAGCTCAAAAGACCAAATTTATTCTTGCGAAAGAAACTATTCCTGTACTATAAGATTAACTTACAAAATTCCCATTATGTTTTCAAAAGTATATCAATTTGATAAGAACTGCACATAGAGAAACACTTTTCTCGTGTTCTGTGAAATAGTCCCATTTATTATTGTAGATAAGGATTTGTGTTTATGCCTTTATTAAATATGTAAACTTCCTGGGAATTGTGCAGGTTTAAAATACCAAACTCTTTGTGTGTGTGTGTGTGTGTGTGTGTGTGTGTGTGTGTGTGTGTGTGTGTGTGTGTGAGAGAGAGAGAGAGAGAGAGAGAGAGAGAGAGAGAGAGAGAGAGAGAGAGTCAAATTTTTAAAAGACTGATTCTTGCAAAATGAAAAAGTATATTTTCAGAACGAAGAAATGCAATTATCATCTGAGGGAGTTTTTAGAGTTTTTTTAATCCTGCCTTTAATACTTTATAAGTAACCCAATGTGGTGAATATACCTAAACACCTTCCTCCTATTTTCTTACAACAACCCTCTGAGGTAGTTGAACAGAGAGAGAGAGAGAGTGGCTGGCCCAAAGACACCCAGCTGGCTTTCATGCCTAAGGCAGGACTAGAACTCACCATCTCCTAGTTTCTAGGCCAGCAATTTCACAACTACCTAAACAATTATTACCATTTTTTATAAATGTCTACGGTAGCTTTTTGAAGAGGGAAGGGATGAGATAGGGGAACTTTGGCAACTCACTTTTTTACAATTCCCTGAAGCTTTTATGGAAAGCTTTCCTTAACTACTTTGTGATAGCAATAGTGGAAATGCTTGGGATGACAAATAGTCAGCTTCCATTACATGTTAGTTTCATATGGATTCACAGTTTCAAATTTATTCCATCCC
>NW_015387166.1:185732-187707 GCF_001527695.2 Protobothrops mucrosquamatus
AAGTACATTTGAGACAAATCCCTTCTCTATTTCAGCAGCCATCACAAAGAAGTGAAACAGTGAGAGCTATTTTGACAGGTATTTTTGCAGATAAAAAGAAAAATCTAAATCATTTGGGGACCATTGTGCCACTTAACTGGAGTTCCTCTGTATGAACTCTCTCTCTCAAAGGGAGAAGTTGAAGAGAGATAATGTACATGTAGGTAACATAGCACAAAGAATACCACAAATGCAAACATACACTCTTATTTCTAAAAATGCTTCTGGGGGCCTGGAGGCATTCTTAGAAAATAAAAATGATAGGGGACTGCAGCTATTTGTCCAGAGAACAGTTACAGAAAGGATCCAATGTGAACACAGATATTTGAATGGAAGATGTATCCATTTGCCTTCTGTATAGATTATCTATACCCATCACAACAATCACATTATGTGCCAATAACATGTTCCCCCCTATCATATTGCTCAAAAAACATCAGTAATTTAATTATATCAGTAATGTCTCCTGCATTTTGGAATGATATCCCCCCCCCCCAAGATCTGTACAGCTTCCATTTTACTGATTATTCAAAATGTTTACAGCCTGGTTGTTCTCTCAGATCTTGGATTAAGATGGTAATCAAGGCCTTTTGGTTTGGTATATTTTTTTTTTATCTTTCTGTGTCAAGGAATCATTCTTCTGTTCATTTATATTCTCTTTGTTTGATATATGTTTCTTTTTAATTCTCTTTTAATTGTAAGCTACCCAAACTCATTGTGGAGGCGGACAGTCTCAAAACTGAGATATTATATTAAATGATATTTTCATCATTTGACTTCATCAAATTTTTGATATTAGAATGGACAGGATCTTGAATGACATCAACTGATCATTTAATTGCTATATTCTTAAATTAACTGTTTATAACATACAAAGACAATTTTTTGTGTTTCATTAACTGGAAAGATTCTGCAAGAAGCAACTTCCTTTATTTCTTTCTTAAATTAAAATATCCATAATATTTTAATTCAATATTTTTGGGATATCAGTACTGGGCACTACATAATATTATCAAATTCGTTGGATTTCAGATTAATTATATTAATTAAAGTGGATTGAACACTGAATGTCAGATTCAGTTTCCTTATTTATTTATAGCTCTTGTGGCTATCTTTTATCAGTTACATATAGGTATTTTATTGTGTCACACAGCAGCATAGACTCTTTTAGAAAGAAAGGAATAATGTAGTGATGATGAAGATGGTGATAGTGATGAGGTGATGAAGGTAGAGGAGGAGCTTGGATAGCAAAAACAGTGATGTCACTGTTATTCTTCTCCCTTCCACACTAGAAAGAAGTATCCATCAAATGCTATTACAGTATTTAGCAGTATTTTAATCAATATGCAACATCAATTCTAAGGTTGACCAGAAAGTCACTTTCCAAGTTGCAAAGAATGGTGGAAAAGGATATAAAATTTTCTTCTCAGAAAGGTCAAAGAGAGGTGCAGGGCTTAGAATGCAGTATTGCAGATGAACTCCGCCCACAGTTTGGAGTTCGGTCCTGACCAACTGAAGGTTGACTCAGCCTTCCATCCTTCTCAGGTTGGTAAATGAGGACCTGCATTGTTTGGGGGCAATATGCTGACTCTGTAAACCGCTCAGAGAGTATTGTAAAACACTATGGGTCAGTATACAAGTCTAGGTGCTATTGCTATTTGTAATATCAATGTTTTAGTTTGGTGTGTCTGGTGTCATGTGTCTGATTAACAAAACACTTAAAAGGACTTTCAGGCAATTTTTCCCTAAAAGCATTTATTAAGGTTACAGAGACGTCAGTACAGCATGGTGGAAATGCTTAGGTCTGGCTTCTCTTCTGTTACGCATATACATTCTAAGCATTTCCCACCCCCTTATTTTGGGGTCATGGTTCACATCTTCCAATCAACTTGGAAGATGTGATTTACTTCCGGTTTCTTTCTCCCGGGCTATCCTT
>NW_015387166.1:189304-192553 GCF_001527695.2 Protobothrops mucrosquamatus
TCATTACACCAGGATGCTAAACCTGGCTTCCATATATTCTAAATGAAAGTAGAGCTTCATTACACCAGGATGCTATATTCTAAATCAGGGGTCTTCAAACTTGGCCCTTTTATGACTTGTGGACTTCAACTTCCAAAATTCCTCAGCCAGCGTGCCTGGCTGAGGAATTCTGGGAATTGAAGTCCACAAGTCATAAAAGAGCCATGTTTGAAGACTTCTGTTCTAAATGAAAATACAGCAAGATGTTTTAATATAGATTGCCCTTCCACGAGCTTTTTTTTTTTTTTAAATGACAATGGACTTACAGCAGGAGAACCAGAATTAGAAAGTTCCATGAACATTTTGATCAAAGGCAGTAAATACATAATTAAAAATTAAGCATTTCTGCCAAGCAAAAAAGAGAAAAAAGCAGGAACTGCTTCGGGTGGAATTGTTTTTAAATTTTTAGAGGTGTTTAGTTCAATGATAATAATCCCAAACAAAGTACAAGTAATATAAATCCTAAATACTTAATTAGATGGGATGAGCTGCCCTTCAGAATATTAACATTTCTGAAAAGCTCTTTCCTTCCATGCAAAATCTCTTAAATGTCAGCTGAATCCCTTAACTCAAAGCAATATATTCAACCTGTTTTGGAGTTTTGGCATCTTGGGGAACCTACATGTCCCTTTCATAAAAGCACGTTATTTCTTTGACTGTTTGGGAATTTGACAAAGCTGCTGCTCAATCAGCTATTGGCCAAAATATCATTAAGAGATTTCCTGTCACATTAAATTAATTAGATATTTTCAGCTCAAGGTACCAATGAGATCATATAAATCCAAGAAGTAATAGCTTTTAATTTTTTTATCAAGCCCCTAAACACTGGATCTGGGAGAGATTTTAAGCAAATATAACATTGAAAGTGGACTTATTTGTACTTTATTATTCATTTAAAGACAAATTGCTTCAAGCAAGCTCCATTTATCATTCATTCTAATAACTGGCTATTGCCAATAGACTTGAACTATGGCATTAGTGAAATCGTGTGTGCAGCTGCAATCTTGGGCATTAGATAAGAGACACAAACCAGATGTTGGAAGACCTTGATTTCTGGCCTGCTTGCTTCTGTATAGATAATCAGAGCAGAGGTTCCCAACCTTTTGGGCATCAGGGACCAGTTACGTGGAGAGAGGTTTTTCCAGGGACTGGAGGGGGGATGGTTTTGTGTGCTGCCTGCATCCTGTGGATGGGGCTTTCCTTGCTTGTGCGGACCAGTTGCTGGCCTGCTGCGCCCTGGTACTGGTCCATGGACCAGGGGTTGGGGACTCCTGAAACAGCCTTGAGAGCTGCCAGGTATCTTAGAACAACCAGCAGGCTCTCTAGGCTGACCAGTACATATACAACCATTGCAAGGCTACCACTTAGACCAGCAGTCCCCAACTTTTATGGCTTAGCAGCCTGGCTGGGGTGGGGGAAGGAGAGGGGAACCGATCCACATGAGCAGCAGACCAGGGTGTGCTCTCGTGCGCAGCTCAATTTGTGCAAGTGGCAGGAAAGCGAGCACCCACATGCATGCACTGCTCAACTTGCACAAGTTGAGATGTGCATGTGTGTCCACGCACATTGGGCCACCGCTCACGCAAGTCGAGCTGCACACGTGAACATGCGTGTTGGCCCATCACTCACGTGACCCGGTTTCGAATAAGCCGGGCTTGGTTCTGAATAGGCCGTGGCCTGGTAGTGGGTTGGGGACCCCTGACTTAGACCAATTGTCTTGCTTTCTTCCAGACCAGGAAATCAGATGCTAATTAGATGTTATTTAAATCACATACTTCTCAACCATATTTTTGTTTGCTTAATGTAATGTTGTTGGAAGATTTTTTTTTATCTGAACCAAAATAGGAAGGATAACAAATTGTCTCAAACAAGTACTCCTTGCAAAAAAAAAAAAAATGTCATTTCTGCCTTACAATTGGTCTGAGAGGCCCCCAATTCTAACTGATCATTGCCACCAGTTTATCCAGAGGAAAGGCTGTGAAAATCTGGTCCTCCCAGCATTGGACTAGGATTGGGATGAATCAGTGAGCATTGATTATCATGATATTGCATGTATTCTTACGTTGGTGGATTTGTTGTGAGTAGCCTGGGATTTTTGGAATGATAGGCAGCCATGTAAATCTTAAAAATAAACAAATCGGCCATTTTTGTAGATTTCATTTTCATAGATTTGAAGCCATTTTCATATATCAGCCAATCAGGAGAAGGAAGGATTGAGTCTCTCTGCAGCCGTGGTCCCAGTTAAAACTTTCCTCATTTCCATTGGGTAAAAATCAGTATTGTCTGCAAAAAGACGGATGTGCGGTGCCAAGTATTTCACTTCATTGTTCATTATTTCCCATTTATGTTTTTCTTTTGGTATTGCATCCTTTATCTCCATAATAGGTCACACGTGATTCCCGCAGCTCCTCCAATTTAAGCCACTGAAACGCTGTAACAAACAGAGGCATGATTATTACAAAATTTCAACAGTTTGTAATACTGGTTAATATCTTAAATGGGTATCAAGGAGATTCTTCCGTACCTACTTTACCTTACAGTGTTGTGATAAAAAAAATTGAGCTTTTTGCTCCTTATGGGAAAGAGATATACTTGTAACAGAATAAATGAATAAATGCATGTTACAACAGCGGCAAGAATTATATTTGCGCAATATTGGAAAAATGAAGAAATATCATCAGATGAAGAAATAATTAAAAAAAATATTACAATGCACGGAGATAGGTAGACTGACTCTGAGGTGGACAGAAAAAGAAGAAACAAAATATTATCAAACTTGGGACTTATTTTATCGATGGTTTGGGGAAAAAATAAAGGATTAGGAACTAAATATGTATTAGCGAATGTAAACTCAGACAGCACATTTATTGAATAAATTTTATTTATTTATTTATTTATTTATATTTGGATTTATATCCCGCCCTTCTCCTCGCGGACTCAGGGCGGCTGACAATCAGTTAAAATACATAAATAACAATACAAATTTAAAATTAATTAAAAGAAATATTTAAATTTGTCCAATTAAAATGTAATTAAAACCCCTCTAAAAATTACCCTAGGCCAGTCCTGCAAGCTGGAATAACCAAGTCTTAAGGGCGCGGCGGAAGGAAGGGAGATCAGGGATGACCCTGATCTCTGGGGGCAGTTCATTCCAGAGGGTGGGAGCTCCCACAGAGAAGGCCCTCCCCCTTGGGGTCGCCAGCCGGCACT
>NW_015387166.1:195143-199809 GCF_001527695.2 Protobothrops mucrosquamatus
CCCGCGCCCCCCAGACAGGACTGGCCTTGGCCTCAGAGAGGACTCCCCTAGTTCCTCTCGGGCCAACCCCGAACCCCCTAAAAATTTAATAAAACACCCCTCTAAGAAGACCCGTAGTTTTTTTCTTCTTAGGTCCCTCAGTGCTGTCGCTGAGTGCCACCTCTCGGGGTTCCAGACCCCTTCATCGAGGCCGGCCCTTTGAATGGTATTGGGCCATGCCTGCGCGATGGGGGAGTCGCGCAGGGCCAGCAGTTCCCTCCTCGAATACAGTCCACAGTCGAATCGGAGGTCCATCAGCAAAGTAGGGCAGGGAAGAAAGTCCTCGTGGTGGCAATCTCAAACGGGGTAGGATGGATTAAGGAAAGGCGGTAAGTTCCCAGGTCTTTAAATCCCGTAAGGGGGGGGAAATAAGCCGCCATCACGTCGGGCCGCTAGATCGCCACAGCCCCGGGTCGGACCACCGAGCCATCACCGCGCTGGGCCACCAGGCCACCGCTGCGTCGGGCTGGTGAGCCACCGCCGCGTCGGGCCACAGATCATCCTGGCCATAGATCTTCCTGGCCGTGTCGGGGCGCAGATCTTCCTGGCCGCTAGGCCCCCAGGCCGGGCTTCACTAGGCCTCACTAGGCCTCTCCATGCCTAGGCCGCCCTCCGTAGCTCCGCCCACAGCAGGCCGTCGAGTCACCGCCGCGTCAGGCCGCCGCATCGGGCCGCAGTTCTTCCTGGCCACCAGGCCACCAGGCAGGGCTTCACTAGGCCCCGCTAGGCCTCTCCGCGCCTGGGCCGCCCTCCGCAGTCCCGCAGCTCCGCCCACCTCCGATCGCCAGGCCATCGCTGCGCCGGGCCGCCGCAACGGGCCGCAGCTCTAAATACTATTGAATGCATGAAAAAAATCAATAAAAATCTTTTTTAAAAAATTAAAAAATCTAGCATCACCCCTCCACTGAGATCACACCATGTCATTATTCCCTGGAAGCCATGCCTGTTCATTTTGATGATCGGGAAGGAAAACCCTTTCTGACAGAAAAGGAAGTAATAAACAGATAAGGGGGAAAAAACTATTTACAAATGCAATTTATTTTTAATTCTTATTTTCTGCAAGGGAAGGCCGAAAGATAAGTCTTTGCTCATAACAACTACCAGCGAGCTTTGTAACGGATCAGGGTTTTGATACCACATCGTGCTATTCCAAGCTCAACACTATCTGTGCTACACCACTCAGGAAGTGGAATCAGGGAAACAATAGAAAATGCAAAACAGCATTATAATCGGTTATGTTGAAGATCTCAGTTGCAAGAACAGTGCAGGCATGCTGCTTGATTATTGTCAAGATACTAACAATCTGAAAGCTATGGAAAAAAAGTGATGTTTGCAAAGTATGAATATAACTGCAGGGCTAAGAAAAATTTAGTCATGGATAAATGTGGAAGAAAAATTCACATCAGCAGCAACCTACCTTATGTAAATACCAAAGGATCAGTATTTAACTACCTGGTCTATGGTTTGTTCCATATTTAAATTATAACCCTATGGTAATAACCTCAAACTGTTTCACATTCTAACTTATATGTTTATGGCGAATACAAAGTAAGAAAATGCTAAGTGTGATAACATAAGCTCCTTGGAGTCAGAAAATAAAAGTAACACATATAAATGTCTCCATCTAATAGTAAAGTGTCAGATATTGACAAAGCAGTGGCCAAAACAGTGTCATGAATAAATACAACAAGGAAAGAATAGGTATTAATTTATCCTTGTTTTGATCCTTAATGTCCATTAATTCTTTGCAACACAGAATCCAGATTCTAATAAGAAATAAGAAACACTAGAACAAGGACAGTAACATGGGAACTAGTTTCTAACAAACCTAGATGTCTAATTTGCCCACACATTGACACCAATAGTACCACCACAGGTGGCACCCAACGACTTTACACACAAGATCATAGGCATACTTCTGCTTTCTCTAATGCAATATATGTCATAGTCTGCCAGCAATGTCTCTCTGGATTCTATGTAGAACAAACAGGTCAGATTTTGTGCAAAACAATTAATGAAGCACAATGAACCCAGGACTCCAAACAAGGAGTAATTGATATCAGTGTTTTAATCTCCCAGAACACTCAATTACAGATTTCAAAGTTGCCATTTTAAAACAAAAAACTACCCAGCATCATAGAATGACAAACCTTTTAAATTACATACATTTAAAGATTTCAGAAACTATCTTGGGAGGTTTTAACAAATACAGTAAGTAGTCAGAGGTATTTGTAATCTGCCTCATGTGTAACTTGCATCTCCATAACCTCTCTTTCCTCCTGTCTTATCACTCATTCAACTATTTGTTGCTGATCCACTTGCTCAATGGCTTTGACCATCATTTACTCTTGTTCTCCCTCTTACCCCCTCCATCAGCTTCTCTGTTGCCTTCCACTCTCTGATCTGCTCCATCCTGTTCTATCATCTGTTCCTCCATCTGCTCTATACCAACCATAACAGCTGCTCTGTCATCTTTATCGCCTGCTCTATCGTCTTTTTCATTATCGCTCCATGAATGAGTAAACCATATTCTGAAACCAGCTTCTTCACTCCCTCCTTCATCTGCCCTTTCATCCTGTCATCCTCACTTCTCCTTCTCACTTGCCTGTCTTATACATTGCTCTCTTGCATGCAGTCTTATTTGCCTTTCATTTTCACCCACTGTGGCACTCCTTCTTGTGCTCTCTTTTAGTCTCTTGCTTGTGTAGAGAAATCCTAAACCCTGTTCTCTAAAGCAGAGGTGGGGAACTATGGTCCTTTTATGACTTGTGGACTGTAACTCCCAGAATTCCTGAGCCAGCATGGCCCATACCCCTGCTCTAAACTCAGTAGCCATCCATGTTTATCTTATGTTATGTGTATTTTCAAATGAAGTACCAGTTTGAGATTATGGAATCCATATTCCAGTAATGTGTTTCAGTAGGCCCAAGTTTAATTGTCCTTGTGTTTTCCAATCAACAGAAAGGGGAATGCATTTTCCTTCTTCTGGCCTTTCTCCTAAAGCTCTGATGATATGAAATAAAGCAGATATCAGTGAAACAAATAGCTGTTGTGTTTAGCCTTGGCTGCCCTGGATGTGTAGGATAAGCCTGGAAATGTGAGTGTTGCGCTTACAATGTTTTTCCAACAAAAGGGCTACAGTGGACAGAGAGACTGGACAATTTGATGGCCTGACATTGCAGAAGTGAAAGTAGTTGCTATTGATAGAAAACCATTGCATACCATACGGAGGATATATTTCTAAAATGTTCTTCTTGTATGGTTACAGAAGCAAATTAGCTATTTTCTAAATCAGTTACACACAAGTTCCTAACACTTGAGAGCTGCGCTTGCTTTTAAAGGTCTCTGCAAGAAGGGACTGTAATTAGTGATGTCATAAGAATGGGAAGGGCCAATATTTCCTGTTTAGGTCATTGTTACAGGTTTAAACTTTGTAAATATACGAAATCAGCCTAATGGAGAAATGAGAAGTCTTTGTCCCTTAAAACCTCCAACTGGAGTTTCCACAGGGAGAAGGTAAAAAGTCACAATGGTAGTGGTGGACATCACCTTGGCTTTCTATGCCTCCCTGCAGACCACCTTTCCCGGACATCCCCAAAGACAAAATGCAGTCTAAATATTTTACCACATTCATGGGAGCAGAGAAGGAGGCAGAATTGATCCTGAAGTGTGGAAATGATGCTTGATGGATTAACATGCTACAAATTGTCTCCATTGTTTTCTTTTGGCAATTATTTTTCAGCCAATCCATAGTGTGATGCTGCATCAATGGTGTTGTAAGAGATGCAAAACAGTTATCCAACTGCCTAGATCAGGGGTCTTCAAACTTGGCCCTTTTATGACTTGTGGACTTCAACTCCCAGAATTCCTAAACCAGGCAGACTGGCTGAGGAATTCTGGGAGTTGAAGTCCACAAGTCATAAAAGGGCCAAGTCTGAAGACCCCTGGCCTAGATAGATGTTCCACCTAACACTGAGAATATAAGAGAATGACTGACTCTCTATCCCACAGTTTAGGAAATCATGTTTGGTTGGTTCTGTTAAAACCCATCTTTGATTAAAGACTTCAGCACTCAGGCTGCAAGGCTCTACATAGCAGAGCAAAAATCAAAGCAACTGGTAATATTTCATCTTACCAGCCTGTAAAGCTGATGGAAAGAAGCAAGCACGGGAGGGGGGTAGAGACCTACTTTAATATAAGGATAAAATATGGGTGGAGGAATGTCTCAGAAAAAAAACCCCCAATATGTGCTGGAAACATCTGGTAATGTTCTTTGATTTGAATAATCTGGAAAAGATCCACTGGGGAAATACCTCTCTAAGATAATATACTGCTCACAAAAATAAAGGGAACATTTTACCATGGAACTGAAGGGGTTTGCATTCCCTTTATTTTTTTGAGCAGTATATAAAACTTATAGGCCAGGATTTTTGTTCAGATTACCTTGCTTTCAAGGTTGGTAGTCTGCTTTATATATTCTGATATTTGGAATATGTCTGTTAATTATCTGGCAAGGAATTTGTTTCTGGTTTCTCTCTCCTTTTTCTGGAAATATTAGAAAGGGAGCATTTTTTTTCTTATTTCGCAGAATTTTGATTTAAATGTTTTGCGGACTAGCACATGTTTG
>NW_015387167.1:0-9865 GCF_001527695.2 Protobothrops mucrosquamatus
TATTTATTTATTTTTGTTATGGCATGCCTTGTTACGACTGCTTTAATTTGTTTTCATTTCAAGAGCCAGCAAAAACTCCGGCATCCCCCAAGCCAGTTTCTGTAAAAGTGGCAGCACCAGGTAAATAATTCAATTATTTTCTTTTGCTTTGTTTTCAGGATTATTTAATCACTCTTTTGAGCAGCATGCATTTTTTTTTGTTATTATTTCATTGCACCAGAGCGCCATCTGTTGGTTCAAATGTGTATGGACACTTTTTGTTCTCTGAAAATAAAAATAATACTGTGTAGTAGGTTCTGTCCTGCCAACTGACAAAACCATACATAATCATTTACAAGCCACAATAATTGGATTCACTCATTGTGTTAAATCAAAACTAAGCACACTACACTGCACTGTGTAAACCTTGCAAATCTCTGAAGGAAAGCTTTTCCTAACAGAACATGAGTGTGATTGCTGAGTGTGAAATTTCTTGAAACAAGGGCCATGCACAAGTACGGCTGCTTTCGGAAGGCAAGCTCAGCGGATATTCACTGCATTTCTGTAAAATACTTGGCTCCATTTGCAAATATCGACACAGATGAAAGCCTTACTGCAAAGGGCCAAGGCAGCTACATTATTTTTGGAAAAAAAAACATTTTTTTTTTATTGACTTACAGCAGGTTTGTTCCATTTTACAGAAGATCATCCCATATTTAATGAGTTGTTATATGGCCATCCTTTAGTTGTTTTTGTGGAAAAACCAACAACATGGGTTACCTGGTTACAGATGTCCCCATTATAGTTAAGACACTTGGTATTTTTACTACTACTACTACTACTACTACTACTACTACTACTACTACTAATAATAATAATAATAATAATAATAATAATGATGATGATGATGATAAAGTTGGAAGGGACCTTGGAGGTCATCTAGTCCAACCCCCTGCTCAGGCAGGAAACCCTATACCATTTTGGACAAATGGCTGTCCAGTTTCTTCTTAAAAACTTCCAGTGTTGGTGCATTCACCGCTTCTGGAGGCAGGTTGTTCCACTGGTTAATTGTTCTAACTGTCAGGAAGTTCTAGGTTGCTTCTCTCCTTGATTAGTTTTCATCCGTTGCTTCTTGTCCTGCCTCCAGGTGCTTTGGAAAATAGCTCGACTCCCTCTTCTTTGTGGCAGCCCCTGAGATATTGGAACACTGCTATCATGTCCCCCCTCGTCCTTCTCTTCATTAAGCTAGACATACCCAATTCCAGCAACCGTTCCTTATATGTTTTAGCCTCCAGTCCAGTCCAATACTTAATTATGATCAAATTATTTCTAAAGTTGAATCTGTAGGTATGAATTAGCTTCTACAAATCAGTGTCCTCCTTTAGCCACTTTTTTTTTTAAAGAGGAGGGAGGGGACAGAAAGTAAAAAGAAAAGAATATTTTTCAGCAATAGTTTTTGGTTTTGATTCTGTACCCCACAACTATAGATGACTCCAGTTAAATGGAACATCTTATCCTTTTTTAATCTGTATCGAGTAAGTGGAAGGAGGAAACAGATGCTGAAGGGATAATATAATTTCCGTATCCTAAGGCAACAGATTATTTCATAGTCCCACAAGGAAATAATTTTGCAAAGTTTTCCTCTGATAACAGTGAATCAGATCATTGCAGATGACTTCAAATATAGTCTTCACAATCTATAAATCTTTATTTATCATTTTGATAAAGAATATCAACCTGAAATGCATTCACGGGAGGACATTCGTCACTCTGCAGAATGATGACACCCATTAACAAAAATGGCATTATAAAGTAATTATTAGTTCTTAAAAACAAATCTACTTTTTTCAGATTTTTTTAAACATTCCCAGTCTCCCCACCTCCCTGAAATATTTAATATTTAATAACCAGGCCCAATTATGCTTGTTTCCCTGAAAAATAGGTTTCATGCCGCCATCTGCTGAAACAAACTTGCAATATTCATCAGAATAATATTTTGATTGTTTTTTCCACAAATTGTTGATATCAACATTACAACAATCGCTGAAAATGCTATGAGGCTGAATTACTCTAAAAAATTAATTTATGGCCTGAAAAAAAATTGTAATAAAATACAGAGCTTTTTGTTGAAACTATGTAGTAATANCATGTATATTTGCTGTATTAACAGGGTAAAAGTTATGGAGAAAAATACATGTAGTATACTGTATATACTTTAATTTTTATTGAATAAATTCTTAACAAAGCTAAAACCACAAAATAAAATAATCAATAAAAATAGTAAATAGTGAAAAAAAGAAAAGACAATAGAAAAGAAGAAAAGGAAAATAAGGATTATAAAGAAGCAGCTTCCAATCATCTTGACAATAGTTATAAATAGATTTTAATTCTTTCCACTTTCTGGATGACACATATATGCATCAATAGCAATTTTCAGAATATTTTGACACACTATAAACTGTCTGGATGATTCTAGAGCCCTTGGACATTACTATTTATATGACAATAACTAAAGTCCATTAAATGTCTTTTTATGGTACTTCTAATATAGTTGTTTCTAAAAAAGCAAAAGGCAAGGGGAAAGGATTGTGCTGGTGCACCAATTCATGTTTGGAGCACTAACATTCTTGAAAAGTTGGGCATAACTGCTCAGTTCTTACCTCAAAGTACTCTCCTTCTACTATAGTTCTACTTATTAGAAGTACCCATTTGCATAATCAAATCAATTGAAATAATAGAATACAATAGAATATCTTTATTGTCATTGTGTATCCCACAATGAAATTAAGTGCTATCCACAGTGCACACTACACACAAGTAAAAAGCACAAGTTAAAAAAACCATACATTATATACACACATCCTTCACATTCAATTCACCATTGCGCTGCCCCTAATATTGCACTTCAGTGTTGCACTATACTATAAAAATAGTTTTTATCCCAGACCTGTAACCATATTAAATACTACTATATTTAATATGGTTACAGGTCTGGGATAAAAACTATTTTTCAGCCTATTTTTCTTTGTTTTTATTATCCTGTACCGTCTGTCAGATGGTAATAGTTCAAAAAAAGGAATGATGAGTCTTTAAGAATGTTTTGAGCTTTCCTAAGACAGTGGGAATTGTACAGTTTGTCTGGGGGGGGGAGGCGAGGGCAGCCAATAATCCTCTGGGCGATGGTAATGACCCTCTGGAGCGCTTTCCTATCTATAGTACTGTGCAGTTGGCAAACCGAACACAAATGAAATAGGTTAGAATGCTCTCTTGGAGCAATGATAGAAGGTCACCAGCAGTTTTTCATAATCTCTGCTGCGTCTTCTTAACCAATGCTATAACATGAGCATTCCAGGTCAGGTCCTTCTTTATGGTAACACCCAGAATCCTAAAGCTGACCATCCGCTCCACATGGTCTCTGCTGATGATCAGGGGCTGAATATCTGATTATCTGATCTATTCCTCCTATGATCTACTATAAGCTCCTTGTAACCATCTATTGAGATCACAAGTTTCAAACTTTACAACTGCAATACCGAGTACAGTAAAACTGATTCATGGATATTGAGACTTCTGCATGAATCAGGCAGGGGGAGCAAGCTAGCTACAAGAAGCAATCTGCAGGCTGATGAGAAAACGTCTTAATGTAGAAGTAACACTGATGAGATTTTTAACTTTAAGCTATGTGGGATTTCATAGTCTTGACAATGAACTCTTCCTTTAAAGGAAACATAAAATATGTTTATTCTGTCATTTTCTAGTCAAGCTACTCTAGAGACAATGCTGTGCTTTAGAAAATCCTTTCACTTCTTGTCTTGCTGTTAATTGATAGCAAGCCTAGGTCTTTCACAAGAAGGCTTGATTGTCTCACCACCTGAGATTGACATTTGGGGAGTTGATCTTCTAAATATTCCCCAAACAGCAGATGGGCTGGTCCCCACCCTCTTCTGCCAACTTTCCTTTCCTTCCTGCGCTATCAACCGTATGAGTGATCTTTGTTATTACACACCACCACTGCCTTTTCAAGTAGCTTCAGCGAATGTTGGATATTCTGTGGCCCATGCTTCTGTGTCAGGAAACGAGGCAGAATATATCCTATTTAGTTATAAGAAGTTTGTTAAAGGAGAGAGGTAGGGTTGTTCAAAACCACTTGCCTCATTCCCCTTAGTTCTACTGGAAAAGAGAGGGGCTCTTTCTCCCCCATGAATAATGGAGTGAAGAGAATGTAGTAGAAGTCAGGAAGTAATGTTAGATAACCTCCATTATATCTAGTTATGCTTAGGTAGTCACTGCTGAGTAAATCATGGAGAAAATGTTAATTAATACAGCAACAACTAAAGATAATAAAATGCTTAGTGCATTCTACCACATGCAGTCACATAATATGATTAATATATTATTTATAACGTTAATCCAAACACTTAATCATATGATTACTAATGTAACACTGAACTGTGTTGCAATAGTAGCAAGGCGTCCGTGTACATTAAGACATTATTTATATGGGCAAATATTATTTTTCTGTCTGTAGACGGTAGAATAAAATTAAGAATTTCATAGCCTAAGGCCATTTCTTGACAGGGCAGATGCAATGCAAAATTGGATTGAGCAATCCACTGATGCCATTGTTAGCGGCTTCATGCCAGGATGCCAGATCCTGTTTCCCCAACTACTTATCAATCACTGTTTCTGATTCCATTTCTAACACCAAGTTGTTATGAAATAATAATTCTGTGTCTAATGAATAAAGGAAACCAACAGATAAATAGAAAAGTTTATCTCAGATATCAATATTGGGGTAATTATAGTACATAAACATACATAGCTCCATGTGTCCATTTCTCATTGATTCAATGCATGATTTTGCCATATATCAGTGGTGGCGAACCTATGGCACGTTGCCCCAGTCCTAGGCCTTCAGCTGGGTTTTATAAAACCTTTTCGCTTTAGGCCTCCGCCGCCATGTGCAAAAAAAAAAAAAAGGTTCAATCAATCAGTCAATTTCAACTTCTCGCGGGAAAAAAAGATCTTGCAAAGTTGGAATTGATTGATTGAACTTTTTAGTCCAACCCAGTCTGCTGTTACCACCGCAGCCACGCCCACCCAATGGGCCACACTCACCCAATGGGCCACGCCCACCCAATGGGCCACGCCCACTCGGCGCCCGACGATGAATATGTGAGTTTTGGGTTGCAGTTTGGGCACTCAGTCTCTAAAAGGTTTGCCATCATTGCCATATATGATTAAACTGTAGAAAATTTGCATATATAATGGTACTTTGTTCCCTATGTGGTCTTTTGAAATGCCGATGAGTCATTTCTCCCTTTTTAGGATATTCTGACATGCATATTCATTTAATATTAATTGGTTCTTGTAAGCTCTCCAGAGTTGCTTAAATGGGCAACAATATACATCTTTTAAATAAACACTAATTTATTAGCTTGGTTTCCTTGCACATGACTTGTCTGTTTAGATCCAAAGGAGAAGGGCCTATATATCTCTCTATAGGTGATTTGCCTCCATGGCAATAGATTTTTGGTTTATTTTTATTTTATTTATTTTTTGCTGGGGGGAGGGGAAGAGGTTCTTGAAAGTGAGTGGGTAGGACAAGACATTCATTTCTTGTTTGCTGGCAGACAAACAATAGTTAGCTGTCATTTCTTCAAAGGCAGCATCTGATTCATCCTTGGTTCTCTATGAGCACTGTACATTTACAAAAAAGCAAAACATGTCCTTTCTACTTCTCTCTTATAATAAAACAGACTAACTGCCCTTTCAAAGTCTTAATTGGGGAATGAGTAAGCTCACCGTCTGTAAGTGACCCCAGTCTATCATTTTATTTTCTGGTCAGTGTAGAAGTGCTACACTGCTTACGAAGAACTTTCAAGGGCAGAAATGATGCCCTTGTTTTCCTGTTACCTTCCAGAACCCTACAAGAAAGAAAAGCTGATAGAAATAGGAAACTACATCCCATTTTCTCACCTCTGCTTCCCAGAAACATATTCATATAGTATGCTATTGGAAAAATTATCATAATCCTTTTACTCTTTTATTTTTGCAGACTGGTCAAAGAAGGGTGCACATGTGAAAGAATCTGGTAAGACCTGGGTTTTTTTCCCCCTTCCAAATTACACTTTCTGTTTTGAATACTTCGTATTAATTCATACAAGATTGTTGATGTGAGCATGCCATAGAAGAAGACATTGAGTAATGAAATAAAATGACATGAAAAATAGACTACATCTTGTTCCTGTGAGTTACTTAGGACTAATCCCTACAGCCCCCTATCCTCTGCCTCAAAATCATCCATATTCTGGTCTTCACTGAATAATTCTTGCTATCTCTTCAATCCATTCACTGAGTCTGGATGGACCATGTCTGCATATGTAATTACATTTTTCCTACTGTAATTATCTCCAGTATGAAAGACATTTAAAGGGCACACTAACAAGTCTATCTAATGGGCTTATTATTTTCCTTATAGAATTCCATGCTTCTATCAAACTTTATTGATAATATGTCCATTTAAATGTTCATCCTCCTTTGTGTCTCATAAATATCCATTGTACTATGTATATTTTTCAGTCCATTAACATTCTACTAATCAAGAGTTTTATTCACTCTGTTACCCATGACAAGCAACTTGCTTTCTGATTTAATATAAATTTTGAAGAACAAAACCACCTCTTTTGAATCTTGAACATTTTTAATTTAACTACGGGACTTTTCCCACTTCATATAATAAATTTGCTGACTATTTCTTGGTATTTTTGTAAGGTTCTCCCTGAGATTTACAACTCTCTGATGCCATTTGGAATAAATAATTGGTCTTGGGTAATAATTTTATGTTAACAATTACAATTGATCCTGATCAAAGTGGCCTTACATTCTTCCATCTTCTGAGATCTCTTTTGAACTCTTGCCATAATTTAACATAGAACAGTCTGATTTTAAGTGAAGTGCCAATTTAAAACAAATACCATTTGTTAGGAGCACATATACAAATTCCTACTTAGATATGACATGGAGACAAGAAAAATAAAATAAAACCTTATGATAAAATGGATGCAAAATTTCAAAGAAACAATCACTACACAACGAGAAGAATTATGGATTAAATCCATAAAATCTACTTCAAGTCACAGCCTAAAAGAAAATTGGTATAAAATGTTTTACATATGGTACACAACTCCATCGATTTATGTCCATATAGTTCAGTCATATATCATATAATAATAAATGTTGTAAATGCCATGAAACAGAAATTTTATATTTGATGAATATGTAAAAAAACCCTCAAAACTACTGGAAAGATATACATAGTACAATGCAGAAAAGTTCAGAAATTAAATTTGAAATGAAATTGCACCTTTTTTTACGAGATATAATCCCAGTGTGTGTGTGTGTGTGTATTCTCATGGCAATGAGAATAAATTTTGCACAGAATTGGAAGAAAGAAACAATTTTGATGATATCTGATTGGCTACTTAAATTTGGAGAATATTCAGCAATAACAAAAATAAACAGCATATATACAACAGGAAGAAAATAAGAGCCACTTAATCCCTACTTTGTTTTAATTATGAAATCACAAGACTAATTAACTGTGATCTTGGTTTATCATTTCAATAATGATATGGAATATATGGAATAAGCACACTCTTATAGACTCTGATGGAGAAATCATTTTCTGTTCTTCTTCTTACATCCTAGAAACACATAAAAAAGAAAAGCCAATAGAAATAGGTCAGTATGTAAATGTTTTCTTTCTTTTACAACTGCAGAACATGATATTGGACATGGATATGGATTATACATGTTCAAATTGTAGAATAATTGAAATCCTTATATCTTCTTCTTTTAGCCAAAGTGCCAAAGAAACATGTCCATGTAAAGAAATCTGGTAAGAATGGGATAAAAACGTATCTCCTTTTGAACATTTAGTATAAATTAACAGAAGACTCTGAAAATGGCTGTTACACATCCTAAGTGACTACCTAGTGAAATAAAGCCAAAAATTTGTATAATAAATTTCCTAGGGATGGGTTACCTATGCCTCATCCACACAGTCCTGTTGCTTTGGTTCCAACATAGTCTGCTTGGCTTTTGTTGAGGAGATGTCCTCATATTTGATCTTGGTACTGGAGCCAGATTACTGGAAGAGCTCAGTCTTATTTTCAGCTTGGAAGACATATAAGCCTTAAGAAGAAAAACACAGAAACAAAAAATAATAGATAATAAAGTATATTCTTCCAACTGAATTCAGAATATATTCAATCCCAGATTAGTTTTGTTTGTGGAATTAAAGTCCCCTCAGTCTGTCATTTGCTTCTTTGTTAAGTATTAAATTATATACTGTTTATTTGGAATATTTAAATGCAAAAATCATTTTCTGGTCATATAAACCTTAAGTTCTTTTTTTAAAAAAAACCCAACAAAAATGAATAGATCATAAATTGCATTCTGCCAACTGTGAGGTATCTAGTCAGAGGAATCTCCTCAATTCTACCTTAAGTTTAATTGAGGAATTAAAACATTCTGTCTCTAATTGCCCTCAATGTATTGCTTCCTTCTTTGTTAAATATGGAATCATTCACTGTTTATTTTGAATACCAGAATGCAGAAATCAAGTTCAAACCTTTCTCTTATTTTCTAGAACCAGACAAGAAAGAAAAGTCAATAGAAATAGGTAAGCATGTTCTTATTTTCCTACATTTACCTAAAAGTTGTGTTATGCATAAGTATTCAATATGTGTGATAATCAATATATTTAAACCTTTTCATTTTAGCCAAGCTGCCAAAGAAGGCTGTGTATGCAAACAAAACTGGTAAGACCTAAGAAAAAAAAATCTGGGACAGTCAACTTTCTACCTTGAAAAGTAATCAAAGACTACAGAAATGAGTGTTCCATAAGAGAAGCAGCTAACTATTGAAAAAAACATCAAATTTTGATAGGAGATGATTCAATCCTTTTTCCCATGCTAAACTGACTTTATGGGGAAATTCAATGTTAAAAATTGGGGGGAAATGCTGATATGGAAAAATTGGATGAAAGTAGGAATATTGATTTTGGATCAATTGATAGATGATGAGGACAAATCTTTACCTATATTTACGGCTACAATCATTGTTAACAGCGTTGTTTGAACCAGCAGCATTTTCAGCTTCTGAGACACCTGAGATATGAGAACAATTGGTTAAATCTTTTTAAACTGAAGAAACCAACTATTCATTTCAATAGATGTTATCAATAAATCAATTTGATATGCAAATGGTAAAAAAAATAGTGAAATAAAGAATTAGAGGTTCCTATATTGCTTAGACAATGAGACTGTGTCTTAACATCTATACCTAGGATATCAATAGATCACAGCTTACAACTTATAAAACCAAAAATAATATTTAGAATTTATTGGACTCCATTATGTTTGTATAGAAAAGGATTGTGTAGGACAGCATTTTGTTGGTATGCAGTAATGGCAATGCTTCTTTAAAAGCATTAAATTTGGGGACAAAATAAAGGACTACATAAATGTTGACTGTGCAAACAAAAGCTAAGATTTTCCAAGGATAATGTTATCTTAAATTACATACCTAGCTCAAGGAATTTGACAACTGAACAACATGAATGGATTCTCCATGCCCTTATTGTAGCTAAAAGACTGTTAATGCAACATTGGAAAGATAAATGTGTGGCTTTGCTGGATTGAAGACCGGATTATAGTTGCTACCTATGAGTGGATTGCCTATAGATTGTACACTTTGTGTGGATAAATATAAGGAAATATGAAACTCATTTATACAAAGTACTGTAGGTTAAAAAAAGAATGAAAGTCATATAAATACATATATACATATATATATATATATATATATATATATATATATA
>NW_015387167.1:11524-25884 GCF_001527695.2 Protobothrops mucrosquamatus
GTCCGCCTTTGAACCATCTTGCTTCCTGATTTCTTGTGCCTGACAATTCTGTGTAATATAGAGAATCACCCACTGTTTTTAGGAACAACCAAATACAGAAATAATATTTTGGTCTTTCTCTTATTGTCTAGAACCCCACAAGAAAGAAAAGCCATTAAAAACAGGTAAGCATGGATTACTGCCCCATCTTTGTTTATGCAAAACCTATTAATATATTACAACTGTGCAACATTTATTAAAACTCAGTACTTTTAATTTTCATTTTAGCCAAGCTGCTAACAAAGGATATCCATGTAAAAGAATCTGATAAGATTTGGATCAAAACAAATTTAGCAATTTACACTTCCCATCAGTTAACATAAAATTATTATAATCATGATTGCCATGAAAAAGAGACCAACCAAAAAATCAAATAATGATGAATAATAGAGTGCCTTTTGCCCACTCATGGTTTCCTAGGGCTCATCTCTTGCCCTGCCTCCTAGATCATTTGCTTATCCCTTGTTGAAGATATATCCTTGTATGAGATCCTCTTTCTCAGGATTGGCTTGCTGAAAAGGCTGGCTGAAGCTTATCCAACTAGAAAATGATATTTTCTATGAGAGAACAGAGTCAGACCTTCTTCATTCTGTGTTGCCTGGAGAATGATTCTTTAGTATTGCCAGCATTCTGGGCTCTAAACCTATAAAAGGACCATCTCAATTGGTTATAAATGCTCTCCATAGTTAATTTAATTTTGACAATCAGAGATATTAGAACTTTCACACTTAAAGTTTATCCTTTCTTTTTAGGAAAAGTTGGTCTACCCAAAACCGAAAACCAAAACTGAGTGTTAGAATAAAATAGAGCTTGAAGGGACTTTGGAGCTCTTCTAGTCCGGCCACCTGGTCAGACAAGACACCCTATACCATTCTCTAAGTACAGCCCTCCCATCAGTAATCATTAGCCCTTAAATAGAATCTTGTTAGACTGAAAGTATTTCTCCCCTCCTCTTTTTAGTTTTTTCAAGGGACGGTTCCTTCCAAAATGTTTCCCAGGTTTTTCCCCCATGGGCAGACTAAGCTGCATTTATCAGACCACTGATTAGGTTTCAGGTCTTGCTCCTGTTCCCAAGGTCATTTAAACATATCATCACATTAATTTCCTCATAGCTTTAGCAGACATTACTTATTCCAGGACCACATCTTACTATAGCTGTTGCTACCCACTGTCCTTGTCCATGAAGTAGTCCTCCTCTGCCTGCCGGATTCCGTTCCCCATTAGAAGCCCCCAACCAAGGGTGACTCCTTTCCCCCATCCTGTTCCTCTTCCCTCGGCTGCCACTTCCTGTAACTTTGAATTTGACATAGAACATTGCTGGTACCCCTGACCATAGCAGGAGAAGGAACAAACCAATGTCTTTGTGCCAGAGGAAAAACTTTTCCCTTTGGTATGAACACCCAAATGTTGACATCATGTTCTGGTTTTCCTTTTACTTTCTAGAACGACACAAGAAAGAAAAGCCAAGAGAAATGGGTAAGCGAACTCTTATTTTGTCTTCTGCACTACTCTGGAACATATGGGCATTAAAGGGATATTGACCATTTGTTTTCAATCTTGTCATAATCAAAATGTTTGAATCTTTTTCTTTTAGCCAAAGTGCCAAAGAAAGTTGTGCATGGAAACAAAACTGGTAAGTGCCATGAAAAAATATATCTAGAAATTTGCACCTTTCCATTTGAAGAATTGTTAATATATTAACATAACTTTATGGAGATAAGAGAAATAATGTTTTGCTCTTTCTCTGATTGTCTAGAACCCCACAAGAAAGAAAAACCATTAGAAACAGGTAAACATGAATTACTGCCTCTGCTCTCATAACTTTTGCTTATGTGAAAGATAATATATTACAGCTGGGCAACATTTATTAAAACTCAGTAATTATAACTTTTCATTTTAGCCAAGTTACCGACGAAGGATATCCATGCAAAAGAATCTGGTAAGATCTGGATCAAAACAAATCTAGCAATTTATACTTTCCATCAGTTAACACAAACTTATTGTGACGAGTTGCCTTGAAAAAAAGAGACTGACCAATAAATAAATAAATAAAATAAAATAATGATGCCCACTCGTGGTTTAGAATAGAAGAATAGAATTGACTTGAAAGAAACTTGGATGTCTTCTAGTCCAGCCCCCTGATCAAGCAGAAGGCCTATACCATTCTCTAAGTACAGTGCTCCCATCAGTAATCACTAGCCGTTAAATAGAATCTTGTTAGACTAAAAATATTTCTCACTTCCTTTTCCTAGCCGTTTAGAGGGAGGGTCCCTTCTGTAATGCTTCCCAGGCTTTTCCCCCACCTAGAAAATTGCATCTTTTCATTTGAAGAATTGTTATAATAGCAATAGCGTTTAAACTTATATACTGCTTCATAGTGCTTTACAGCCCTTTCTTAGTGGTTTACAGAGTCAAGATATTGCCCCCAACAATTTGGGTCCTGATTTTGTTGACCTTGTTAGGATGGAAGTCTGAGTCAATCTTGAGCCAGTGAGAATCAAACTGCTGAAGTGCTGGCAGCCGGCAGTCCACAGTCAGCAGAATTAGCTTGCAGTACTGCATCCTAACCACTGCACCACCATGGTTACAATATAATAAATTATCACAATTCTATGAAGATGAAAGAAATAATATTCTGGTCTTTCTCTTATTGCCTAGAATCTCACAAGAAAGAAAAGCCAGTAGAAACATGTAAACATGAATTATTGCCCCACCTTTGCTTATGTGAAATATATTAATATATTACAGCTATGCCACATTTATTAAAACTCAATACTTTTAATTTTTCATTTTAGCTAGGCTACTGATGAAGGATATCCATGTAAAAGAATCTGGTAAGATCAGAATCAAAACAGATCTAATAATTTACAATTCCCATCAGTTAACACAAAGTTATTATTATTATTTGCTTACTGCTTGTCTTTGTGCCAGGGGAAGAATTTTTCCCTTTAATAGGAACACTAAAATGTTGACATTATGTTCTGGTTTTTCTCTTACTTTCTAGAACAACACAAGAAAGAAAAGCCAAGAGAAAAGGGTAAGCACGTTCTTATTTTGTCTTCTGCACTACTCTGGAACATATGGGCATTATAGGGATACTGACCATTTGTTTTCAATCTATGTCATAATCAAAATGTTTGAATCTTTTTCTTTTAGCCAAAGTGCCAAAGAAAGTTGTGCATGTAAACAAAACTGGTAAGTCGCATGTAAAATACATATCTAGAAGATTGCACCTTTCCATTTTGATGAATTCTTATACATTAACACAAAATTATGAAGATGAGAGAAATAATGTTCTGGTCTTTGTCTTATTGTCTAGAACCACACAAGAAAGAAAAACCATTAGAAACAGGTAAACATGAATTACAGCCACACTTTTGCTTATGTGAAAGATAATATATTACAGCTGGGCAACATTTATTAAAACTCAGTACTTATAACTTTTCATTTTAGCCAAGTTACCGACGAAGGATATCCATGTAAAAGTATCTGGTAAGATCTGGATCAAAACAAATCTAGCAATTTACACTTCCCATCAGTTAACACAATCTTATTATGATGAGTTGCCTTGAAATAAGAGACTGACCAAAACAAAACAAAAATGTATCCCTAGAAATTAAATAGAATCTTGTGAGACTGAAAGTATTTCTCAATTCTTTTTTATGTGTTTTAGAGGGAGGGTCCCTTCTGAAATGCTTCCCAGGCCTTCCCCACATGGGCAGACTAGGCTGCCTTTTATCAGACCACTGACTAGGTTTCAGGTCTTGGTTCTGTCTCCCAAGATCATTTCCACATATCATCACAGTAATCTCCTCACAGCTTTAGCAGACATTGCTTATTCCAGGGCCACCTTTTACTGTAGCTGTCACTACCCACTGTCCTTGTTCATGAAATAGTCCTCATCTGCCTGCCTGATTCGGTTCCCCATTAGAAGCCCCCAACCAAGGGCGACTCCTTTCCCCCATCCTTTTCCTCTGCTGCCACTTCCTTTAACCTCAAACTTGGCATAGAACACTGCAGCAACCCCTGACCACAGTATGAGGAAAAGGAACAAACCACTTTTCCCTTTAGTATGAACACCCAAATGTTGACATCATGTTCTGGTTTTCCTCTTACTTTCTAGAACGACACAAGAAAGAAAAGCCAAGAGAAAAGGGTAAGCACACTCTTATTTTGTCTTCTGCACTACTCTGGAACATATGGGCATTAAAGGGATATTGACCATTTGTTTTCAATCCGTGTCATAATCAAAATGTTTGAATCTTTTTCTTTTAGCCAAAGTGCCAAAGAAAGTTGTACATGTGAACAAAACTGGTAAGTGCCATGAAAAAATATATCTAGAAAATTGCACCTTTCCATTTTGACGAATTCTTATACATTAACACAACTTTATGAAGATGAGAGAAATAATGTTCTGGTGTTTCTCTGATTGTCTAGAACCCCAGAAGAAAGAAAAACCATTAGAAACAGGTAAACATGAATTACAGCCACACTTTTGCTTATGTGAAAGATAATATATTACAGCTGGGCAACATTTATTAAAACTCAGTACTTATAACTTTTCATTTTAGCCAAGTTACCGACGAAGGATATCCATGTAAAAGTATCTGGTAAGATCTGGATCAAAACAAATCTAGAAATTTACACTTCCCATCAGTTAACACAAACTTATTATGATGAGTTGCCTTGAAATAAGAGACTGACCAAAACAAAACAAAAATGTATCCCTAGAAATTAAATAGAATCTTGTGAGACTGAAAGAATTTCTCAATTCTTTTTTATGTGTTTAAGAGGGAGGATCCCTTCTGAAATGCTTCCCAGGCCTTCCCCACATGGGCAGACTAGGCTGCCTTTTATCAGACCACTGACTAGGTTTCACTGTCCTTGTTCATGAAATAGTCCTCATCTGCCTGCCTGATTCGGTTCCCCATTAGAAGCCCCCAACCAAGGGCGACTCCTTTTCCTCATCCTTTTCCTCTGCTGCCACTTCCTTTAACCTCAAACTTGGCATAGAACACTGCAGCAACCCCTGACCACAGATGAGGAAAAGGAACAAACTACTTTTCCCTTTAGTATGAACACCCAAATGTTGACATCATGTTCTGGTTTTCCTCTTATTTTCTAGAACGACACAAGAAAGAAAAGCCAAGAGAAAAGGGTAAGTACACTCTTATTTTGTCGTCTGCACTACTCTGGAACATATGGGCATTAAAGGGATATTGATCATTTGTGTTCAACCTATTTCATAATCAAAGTGTTTGAATCTTTTTCATTTAGCCAAAGTGCCAAAGAAAGATATGCATGTAAACAAAACTGGTAAGTGCCATGTAAAAAAAAATCTAGAAAATTGCATCTTTCCATTTGAACAATTGTTATAATAGCAATAGCAATAGCACATAGACTTATATACCACTTCACAGTGCTTTAAAGCCCTCTCTAAGCAGTTTACACAGTCAGGATATTGCCCCCAACAATCTGGGTCCTCTTTTTACTGACCTTGAAAGAATGGAAGTCTGAGCCAGTGAAAATCGAACTGCCAAAGTGCTGGCAGCCAGCAGTCTGCAGTCAACAGAATTAGCCTGCAGTACTATATCCTAACCACTGCACACCAAGACTACAATATAATAAATTATCACAACTCTTTGAAGATGAGAGAAATAATATTCTGGTCTTTCTCTTATTGTCTAGAATCCTACATGAAAGAAAAGCCATTAGAAACAGGTAAACATGAATTATTGCCACACCTTTGCTTATGTGAAATATATTAATATATTACACCTGTGCCACATTTATTAAAACTCAGTACTTTTAACTTTTCATTTTAGCCAGGCTACTGATGAAGGATATCCATGTAAAAGTATCTGGTAAGATCTGGATCAAAACAAATCCAGCAATTTACACTTCCCATCAGTTAACACATACTTATTATGATGAGTTGCTTTGAAAAAGAGACTGACCCAAAAAATAAAAATAATAATAATGATAAATAATATAGTGCCTTCTGCCTATTCTTGGTTTCCTCGGGCTCACCTTGAATGCATTTGGGTCAATATAAAAGGGAGAAAAAATGACATTGCCATAGGTGTATACTATAGGCCACCCAACCAAACAGAGGAAATAGATTAACTTTTTGCTAGTCAGCTAACTAAGGTATGTAGGAAGCACATCACCATAGTAATGGGGGACTTTAATTACCCTGACATCAACTGGGAGACAAACTCTGCATCAAGTGGAAGATCAAACAGATTCCTGACAAACCTAGCAGACAACTTTGTCTCCCAAAAAGTAGAGAAGAGAACTAGGGGATTAGCCATTTTGCATCTAATTCTCACTAACAGAGATGAAATGATAGAAGGTGTTGAAGCCACAGGAACCTTGGGAGGTAGTGATCATGCAATATTGGAATTCAACATTATGGAAGCACAAGCAATAGAACATAGTCAAACTAGAGTCTTGAACTTCAAGAGAGCTAATTTCAATAAACTTAGAGAGGGCTTGGGAAGGATTCCATGGATGAGAATCCTCCAGGGGAAAACAACGCAAGAAGCTTGGGAAATTTTGAAAAGCAAGATAATAAAAGCCCAATCTACCTCAATACCAACAAAGAGGAAAAATAACAGCTCTCAAAAGAAACCAGCATGGCTGCATAAAGAACTGTCTGATAAATTGAAAGATAAAAAGGACAAGTATAGAAAGTGGAAAGAGGGGAACATAACTAAATCAGAATATCAACAAATAGCCCGAGCCTGCAAAGATGAAGTGAGGAAAGCCAAGGCTCAAAATGAACTAAGGCTTGCGACCAAAGTCAAAAATAACAAAAAAAGCTTCTTTCAACATGTAAAAAACAAGGAAAAAGTGAAGGAAACGATTGGTCCATTAGTGGGGGAAAGTGGTAAGAAGATGACTAGCAATAGGGAGAAAGCAGAACTATTTAACTCATTTTTTTGCATCTGTCTTTACACAAAGGGAAAAAACAGACCAACCTATCAAAAATAGTGCCATAAAAACAGTATAGAAACACAAGTTAAGATAGGCAAGAAAATGATAAGTGAGCACCTGTCCAGCCTAGACGAGTTCAAATCACCAGGACCAGATGGATTACACCCCAAGGTTCTCAAGGAACTAGCAAATGTGATCTCAGAACCACTGAACTATATTTTTCAAAGATCCTGGAGCACAGGGGAACTACCAGAGGACTGGAAAAGAGCTGATGTAGTTCCCATCTTCAAAAAAGGAAAAAAATGGACCCAGGAAATTACAGACCTATCAGCCTGACCTCAATACCTGGGAAGATTCTGGAAAAGATAATCAAACAACGAATCAGCGAACGCCTAGAGGCAAACAAAGTCATTACTAAAAGCCAACATGGGTTTGTCAAAAACAGATCATGCCAGACAAATCTTATTGCATTCTTTGACCAGGTGAAAAAATTAGTGGACCAGAGGAATGCTGTGGATATAATTTACTTGGACTTCAGTAAGGCATTTGATAAAGTAGATCACAACCTACTACTCGATAAAATAGAAAAATGTGGGTTAGACAGCATCACCACCAAATGGATTCGTAGCTGGCTGACCGGCCGTACTCAGCATGTGGTCCTCAATGGAACTGCATCTACATGGAGGGAAGTGTGTAGTGGGGTGCCCCAGGGTTCTGTTCTAGGCCCAGTGCTCTTCAACATCTTCATCAATGATTTGGACGAGGGGATAGATGGGGAACTCATCAAATTTGTGGATGACACCAAGCTGGCAGGAATGGCCAACATTCCAGAAGACAGGCTTAAGATACAGGAGGACCTGGACAGACTTGAACACTGGGCGCTATCTAACAAAATGAAATTCAATGGTAAAAAAAGTAAGGTTCTACATTTAGGCAAGAAAAACCAAATGTACAGGTATAGTATAGGGGGTACCTTGCTCAATAGTAGTAACTGTGAGAGGGATCTCGGAGTTCTAGTTGACAATCACTTAAATATGAGCCAGCAGTGTGCTGCAGCTGCCAAAAAAGCCAACACAGTGCTGGGCTGCATTAACAGAAGGATAGAATCAAGATCACGTGAAGTATTAATACCACTTTACAATGCCTTAGTAAGGCCACACTTGGAATACTGCATCCAGTTTTGGTCACCACGATGTAAAAAAGATGTTGAGACTCTAGAAAGAGTACAGAGTACAGAGAAGAGCAACAAAGATGATTAGGGGAGTGGAGGCTAAAGCATATAAGGAGCGGCGGCTGGAACTGGGTATGTCTCGTTTAATGAAGAGAAGGACGAGGGGGAACATGATAGCAGTGTTCCAATATCTCAGGGGCTGCCACAAAGAAGAGGGAGTCAAGCTATTTTCCAAGGCGCCTGAAGGCAGGACAAGAAGCAATGGGTGAAAACTAAGCAAGGAGAGAAGCAACCTAGAACTAAGGAGAAATTTCCTGACAGTTAGAACAATTAACCAGTGGAACAACCTGCCTCCAGAGGAGGTGAATGCTCCAACACTGGAAGTTTTTAAGAAGAGACTGGACAGCCATTTGTCCTATATCATTTGCTTACTGCTTGTTGAAGATATATCTTCTTATGAGATGCTCTTTCTCAAGATTGGCTTGCTCCAGAGGCCAGTTAAAGCTACTCCAGCTTATCCTACTAGAAAATGTATTTTCTATGACGGAGCAGAGAAATACCTCCTCCATGTCTATTTTGTGTTGCCTGGAGAAGAAATCTTTAGGGTTGCTAGCATTCTGAGCTCTAGATCTATAGAAGGACCATCTCAACTGGTTATGAATGCCCTCCCTAGGGACAATCAGAGATATTGGAACTTTCATACTTAAAGTTATTCTTCCTTTTTAGGGAGAGTTGGTCTACCGAAGCCAATACGGAGTGCTCTCTAAGTACACTACTCCCATTAGTAATCATTAGCCTTTAAACAGAATCTTGCAAGACTGAAAGTATTTCTCACTTCCTCTTCCTAGTCTTTTAGAGGGAGGATAACTTCTGAAATACTTCTCAGGCTTTCCCTTATGGGCAGACTAGGTTGCCTTTTATCAGACTACTGACTAGATGGCAGGTCTTGCTCCTGTCTCCCAAGGTCTTTCCACATATAATCAGAGTAATTTCCTCACAGCTTTAGCTGACATTGCTTATTCCAGGACCATTTCTTACATAGCTGTCACTACCCACTGTCCTTGTCAATGAAGTAGTCCTCCCCTGCCTGCCTGATTCTGTTCCCATTAGAGGCCCCCAACTAAGGGTGACTCCTTTCCCCCATCCTGTTCCTCTTCCCTCTGCTGCCACTTCCTATAACTTTGAATTTGGAATAGAACATTGCTGCGACCCCTGACCACACCAGAAAGAGAAGGAACAAACCACTTTTCCCTTTAATATGAACACCCAAACATTGACATCATGTTCTGGTTTTCCTCTTACTTTCTAGAACAACACAAGAAAGAAAAGCCAAGAGAAATGGGTAAGCACACTCTTATTTTGTCTTCTGCACTACTCTGGAACATATGGGCATTAAAGGGATATTTGTTTTCAATCTATGTCATAATCAAAATGTTTGAATCTTTTTCTTTTAGCCAAAGTGCCAAAGAAAGATGTGCATGTAAAGAAAACTGGTAAGTGCCATGAAAAAATCAATCTAGAAATTTGTACCTTTTCCATTTGAAACATTGTTATAAAGTAATACAATTCAATTAAGATGAGAGAAATAATGTTCTGGTCTTTCTCTGATTGTCTAGAACCACACAAGAAAGAAAAACCATTAGAAACAGGTAAACATGAATTACTGCCACACTTTTGCTTATGTGAAACATAATATATTACAGCTGGGCAACATTTATTAAAACTCAGTACTTATAACTTTTCATTTTAGCCAAGTTACCAATGAAGGATATCCATGCAAAAGAATCAGGTAAGATCTGGATCAAAACAAATCTAGCAATTTACACTTCCCATCAGTTAACACAAACCTATCATGATGAGTTTCCTTGAAATAAGAGACTGACACCCCCCCCAAAAAAAATCAAATAATGATAACTAATAGAGCACATTATAATGGCGACTCCTTTCCCCCATCCTGTTCCTCTTCCCTCTGCTGCCACTTCCTTTAACCTTGAATTTGACATAGAACATTGCTGCGACCCCTGACCATAGCAGGAGAAGGAACAAACCAATTTCTTTGTGCCAGAGGAAGAACTTTTCCCTTTAATATGAACACCCAAATGTTGACATCATGTTCTGGTTTTCCTCTTACTTTCTAGAACGACACAAGAAAGAAAAGTCAAGAGAAATGGGTAAGTAAACTCTTATTTTGTCTTCTGCACTACTCTGGAACATATGGGCATTAAAGGGATATTTGTTTTCAATCTATGTCATAATCAAAATGTTTGAATCTTTTTCTTTTAGCCAAAGTGCCAAAGAAAGATGTGAGTGTAAAGAAAACTGGTAAGTGCCATGAAAAAATCAATCTAGAAATTTGCACCTTTCCATTTGAAACATTGTTATAAAGTAATACAATTCAATTAAGATGAGAGAAATAATGTTTTGCTCTTTCTCTGATTGTCTAGAACCACACAAGAAAGAAAAACCATTAGAAACAGGTAAACATGAATTACTGCCACACTTTTGCTTATGTGAAACATAATATATTACAGCTGGGTAACATTTATTAAAACTCAGTACTTATAATTTTTCATTTTAGCCAAGTTACCGATGAAGGATATCCATGTAAAAGAATCTGGTAAGATCTGGATCAAAACAAATCTAGCAATTTACACTTCCCATCAGTTAACGCAAACTTATTATGACGAGTTGCCTTGAAATAAGAGACTGACCAAAAAAATATCAAATAATGATGAATAATAGAGTCCTTTCTGCCCATTCATGGTTTCCTAGGTCTCATCTCTTGCCCTGCCTCCTAGATCATTTACTTATCACTTGTTGAAGATCTATCCTCACGTGAGTTCCTCTTTCTCAGGGCTGGCTTGCTGGAGAAGCCGGTTGAAGCCACTCCAGCTTTCCAACAAAAAAATGCTATTTTCTATGAGAAAACAGAGACAGATCTTCTCCATGTGTATTCTGTATTGCCCAAAGAAGGAATCTTTACTGTTACCAGCATTTTGGGCTCTAAGCCTATAGAAGGACCATGTTAATTTGTTATAAATGCCCTCCATGGTTAATTTAATGTTGACAATCAGAGATATTAACGTTCACTTTTAAGGTTTACCCATTCTTTTTAGGGAGAATTGGTCTGTTTAATACTGAAAACCAAAACTGAATATTCTCTAAATACAATACTCCCATGAGCAATCCCTAGACATTAAATAGAATCTTGTGAGACTGAAAGTATTTCTCAATTCTTTTTCCTCGTGTTTTAGAGGGAGAGTCCCTTCTGAAATGCTTCCCAGGCCTTCCCCACATGGGCACAAGTTATCTCCTCACAGCTTTAGCAGACATTGCTTATTCCAGGGCCACCTCTTACTATAGCTGTCACTACCCACTGTCCTTGTTCATGAAATAGTCCTCATCTGCCTGCCTGATTCGGTTCCCCATTAGAAGCCCCCAACCAAGGGCGACTCCTTTTCCTCATCCTTTTCCTCTGCTGCCACTTCCTTTAACCTCAAACTTGGCATAGAACACTGCAGCAACCCCTGACCACAGTATGAGGAAAAGGAACAAACCACTTTTCCCTTTAGTATGAACACCCAAATGTTGACATCATGTTCTGGTTTTCCTCTTACTTTCTAGAACGACACAAGAAAGAAAAGCCAAGAGAAAAGGGTAAGCATATGGGCATTAAAGGGATATTGATCATTTGTGTTCAACCTATTTCATAATCAAAGTGTTTGAATCTTTTTCTTTTAGCCAAAGTGCCAAAGAAAGATATGTATGTAAACAAAACTGGTAAGTGCCATGTAAAAAAATTCTAGAAAATTGCATCTTTCCATTTGAACAATTGTTATAATAGCAATAGCAATAGCACGTAGACTTATATACCGCTTCACAGTGCTTTGCAGCCCTCTCTAAGCAGTTTACACAGAGTCAGTATATTTTACTGACCTTGAAAGAATGGAAGTCTGAGTCAACCCTGAGCCAGTGAGAATCGAACTGCGAAAGTGCTGGCAGCCAGCAGTCTAACCACTGCACCACCAAGACTACAATATAATAAATTATCACAACTCTTTGAAGATGAGAGATATAATATTCTGGTCTTTCTCTTATTGTCTAGAATCCTACATGAAAGAAAAGCCATTTGAAACAGGTAAACATGAATTATTGCCACACCTTTGCTTATGTGAAATATATTAATATATTACACCTGTGCCACATTTATTAAAACTCAATACTTTTAACTTTTCATTTTAGCCAGGCTACTGATGAAGGATATCCATGTAAAAGTATCTGGTAAGATCTGGATCAAAACAAATCCAGCAATTTACACTTCCCATCAGTTAACACAAACTTATTATGACGAGTTGCCTTGAAAAAGAGATTGATAATAATAATAATAATAATAATAATAATAATAATAACAACAACAACAACAACAACAACAATAACAATAACAATAACAATAACAATAATAACAATAATAATAATAATAATAATAATAATAATAATAATAATAATAATAATAATAATAATAATAATAATAATAATAATAATAATATAATATAGTGCCTTCTGCCTATTCTTGGTTTCCTAGGGCTCATCTTTGCCCTGGCTCCTATATCATTTGCTTACTGCTTATTGAAGATATATCCTCTTATGAGATGCTCTTTTTCAAGATTGGTTTGCTCCAGAGGCCAGTTAAAGCTACTCCAGCTTATCCTACTAGAAAATGTATTTTCTATGACGGAGCAGAGAAATACCTCCTCCATATCTATTTTGTGTTGCCTGGAGAAGAAATCTTTAGGGTTGCTAGCATTCTGAGCTCTAGATCTATAGAAGGACCATCTCAACTGGTTATGAATGCTCTCCCTAGGGACAATCAGAGATATTGGAACTTTCATACTTAAAGTTATTCTTCCTTTTTAGGGAGAGTTGGTCTACCGAAGCCAATACGGAGTGCTCTCTAAGTACACTACTCCCATTAGTAATCATTAACCTTTAAACAGAAT
Source organism: Protobothrops mucrosquamatus (assembly GCF_001527695.2). NCBI lineage: Eukaryota > Metazoa > Chordata > Lepidosauria > Squamata > Viperidae > Protobothrops > Protobothrops mucrosquamatus. The sequence continues at coordinate 24,671 of NW_015387167.1, forward strand.
CTTGCAAGACTGAAAGTATTTCTCACTTCCTCTTCCTAGTCTTTTAGAGGGAGGATAACTTCTGAAATACTTCTCAGGCTTTCCCTTATGGGCAGACTAGGTTGCCTTTTATCAGACTACTGACTAGATGGCAGGTCTTGCTCCTGTCTCCCAAGGTCTTTCCACATATCATCAGAGTAATTTCCTCACAGCTTTAGCTGACATTGCTTATTCCAGGACTATTTCTTACATAGCTGTCACTACCCACTGTCCTTGTCAATGAAGTAGTCCTCCCCTGCCTGCCTGATTCTGTTCCCATTAGAAGCCCCCAACTAAGGGTGACTCCTTTCCCCCATCCTGTTCCTCTTCCCTCTGCTGCCACTTCCTATAACTTTGAATTTGGAATAGAACATTGCTGCGACTCATGACCATAGCAGGAGAAGGAACAAACCACTGTCTTTGTGCCAGAGGAAGAACTTTTCCCTTTAGTATGAACACCCAAATGTTGACATCATGTTCTGGTTTTCCTTTTACTTTCTAGAACGACACAAGAAAGAAAAGCCAAGAGAAATGGGTAAGCACACTCTTATTTTGTCTTCTGCACTACTCTGGAATATATGGGCATTAAGGGGATATTGATCATTTGTTTTCAAACTATGTCATAATTAGATGTTGGAATCTTTTTCTTTTAGCCAAACTTCCAAAGAAAGATATACATGTAAACAAAACTGGTAAGTGCCATGTAAAATATATATCTAGAAAATTGCACCTTTCCATTTGAAGAATTGTTAATACATTAACATAACTTTATGAAGATGAGAGAAATAATGTTTTGCTCTTTCTCTGATTGTCTAGAACCCCACAAGAAAGAAAAACCATTAGAAACAGGTAAACATGAATTACTGCCTCTGCTCTCATAACTTTTGCTTGTGTGAAACATTAATATATTACAGCTGGGCAACATTTATTAAAACTCATTGCTTGTAACTTCTCATTTTAGCCAAATTACTGACGAAGGATATCCATGTAAAAGAATCTGGTAAGATCAAAACAAATCTACCAATTTACACTTCCCATCAGTTAACACAAACCTATTATGATGCATTGCTTTGGAAAAAAGAGACTGACCAATAAATAATAAAATAAAATAAAATAAAATAATAAAATAAAATAAAATAATAATAAAATAAAATAAAATAAAATAAAATAAAATAAAATAAAATAAAATAAAATAA
>NW_015387167.1:26651-28922 GCF_001527695.2 Protobothrops mucrosquamatus
GATGAAGGATATCCATGTAAAAGAATCTGGTAAGATCTGGATCAAAACAAATCTAGCAATTTACATTTCCCATCAGTTAACACAAACTTATTATGATGAGTTTCCTTGAAATAAGAGACTGACACCCCCCAAATCAAATAATGATAACTAATATCATTATCATTATAATGGCGACTCCTTTCCCCCATCCTGTTCCCCTTCCTTCTGCTGCCACTTCCTTTAACCTTGAACTTGACATGGAACATTGCTGGGACCCCTGACCATAGCAGGAGAAGGAACAAACCAATGTCTTTGTGCCAGAGGAAGAACTTTTCCCTTTAGTATGAACACCCAAATGTTGACATCATGTTCTGGTTTTCCTCTTACTTTCTAGAACGACACAAGAAAGAAAAGCCAAGAGAAATGGGTAAGCAAACTCTTATTTTGTCTTCTGCACTACTGTGGAACATATGGGCATTAAGGGGATATTGATCATTTGTTTTCAAACTATGTCATAATTAAAATGTTGGAATATTTTTCTTTTAGCCAAACTGCCAAAGAAAGATATGCATGTAAACAAAACTGGTAAGTGCCATGTAAAATATATATCTAGAAAATTGCACCTTTGCATTTGAAGAATTGTTAATACATTAACATAACTTTATGAAGATGAGAGAAATAATGTTTTGCTCTTTCTCTGATTGTCTAGAACCCCACAAGAAAGAAAAACCATTAGAAAGAGGTAAACATGAATTACTGCCTCTGCTCTCATAACCTTTGCTTATATGAAAGATAATATATTACAGCTGGACAACATTTATTAAAACTCAGTACTTTTAACTTTTCACTTTAGCCAAGTTACCGACGAAGGATATCCATGTAAAAGAATCTGGTAAGATCTGGATCAAAACAAATCTAGCAATTTATACTTCCCATCAGTTAACACAACATTATTATGACGAGTTGCCTTGAAAAAAAGAGACTGACCAATAAATAAATAAATAAAAAAAAAATAATGATGCCCACGTGGTTTAGAATAGAAAATAGAATTGACTTGAAAGAAACATGGATGCCTTCTAGTCCAGCCCCCTGATCAAGCAGAAGACCTATACAATAAGACCTATACTCTAAGTACAGCGCTCCCATCAGTAATCACTAGCCATTAAATAGAATCTTGTTAAACTGAAAGTATTTCTCACTTCCTTTCCCTAGCCTTTTAGAGGAAGGGTCCCTTCTGAAATGCTTCCCAGGCTTTTCCCCCACCTAGAAAATTGCATCTTTTCATTTGAAGAATTGTTATAATAGCAATAGCATTTAAACTTATATACTGCTTCATAGTGCTTTACAGCCCTTTCTAAGTGGTTTACAGAGTCAGGATATTGCCCCCAACAATTTGGGTCCTGATTTTGTTGACCTTGTAAGATGCAAGTCTGAGTAAATCTTGAGCCAGTGAGAATCAAACTGCTGAAGTGCTGGCAGCCGGCAGTCCACAGTCAGCAGAATTAGCTTGCAGTACTGCATCCTAACCACTGCACAAACCAAGGCTACAATGTAATACATTAGCACAACTCTATGAAGATGAAAGAAATAATATTCTGGTCTTTCTCTTATTGCCTAGAATCTCACAAGAAAGAAAAGCCATTAGAAACAGATAAACATGAATTATTGCCCCACCTTTGCTTATGTGAAATATATTAATATATTACAGCTGTGCCACTTTTATTAAAACTCAATACTTTTAATTTTTCATTTTAGCCAGGCTACTGATGAAGGATATCCATGTAAAAGAATCTGGTAAGATCTGAATCAAAACAGATCTAGTAATTTTAAATTCCCATCAGTTAACACAAAGTTGTTGTTGTTGTTGTTGTTGTTGTTATTATTATTATTATTATTATTATTACTATTATTATTACTATTATTATTATTTGCTTATTGCTTGTCTTTGTGCCAGGGGAAGAATTTTTCCCTTTAATAGGAACACTCAAATGTTGACATCATGTTCTGGTTTTTCTCTTACTTTCTAGAACGACACAAGAAAGAAAAGCCAAGAGAAATGGGTAAGCACACTCTTATTTTGTCTTCTGCACTACTCTAGAACATATGGGCATTAAAGGGATACTGACCATTTGTGTTCAATCTAGGCCTTAATCAAAATGTTTGAATCTTTTTCTTTCAGCCAAAGTATCAGAGAAAGCTGTGCATGTAAACAAAACTAGTAAGTGCCACATAAAAATAAATCTAGAAAATTGCACCTTTCTGTTTGAAGAATTGCTATAAATTAACATAACT